>NW_025063150.1:0-26322 GCF_018153295.1 Drosophila grimshawi
AAAACACCTTTATAATTGAAGTGGGGCAATTTTTGACGAAGATATGGCCATTTATTTCAAGGTAGACCCTATTTAATGCTTTCAATATATTTTCTATTTATCGAATATCCCTTAATATCTTTCTTAGATGAATCGGAAGTCAAATTATTTTAATGCAGTTTTGTTCCAAAGATCAAGCGAATTCTAAAAACACCCTTATAATTGAAATTGGGCAATTTTCGATAAAGATATGGCCATTTATTTCAAGGTAGACCCTATTTAATGCTTTCCATATATTTTCTATTTATCGAAGAATATCCCTTAATATCTTTCTTAGATGAGTCGGAAGTCAAATTATTTTAATGCAGTTTTGTTCCAAAGATCAAGTGAATTCTAAAAACACCTTTATAATTGAAATGGGGCAATTTTTGACGAAGATATGGCCATTTATTTCAAGGTAGACCCTATTTAATGATTTCCATATATTTTCTATTTATCGAAGAATATCCCTTAATATCTTTCTTAGATGAGTCGGAAGTCAAATTATTTTAATGCAGTTTTGTTCCAAAGATCAAGTGAATTCTAAAAACACCTTTATAATTGAAATGGGGCAATTTTTGACGAAGATATGGCCATTTATTTCAAGGTAGACCCTATTTAATGCTTTCCATATATTTTCTATTTATCGAAGAATATCCCTTAATATCTTTCTTAGATGAGTCGGAAGTCAAATTATTTTAAAGCAGTTTTATTCCAAAGATCGAGTGAATTCTAAAAACACCTTTATAATTGAAATGGGGCAATTTTTGACGAAGATATGGCCATTTATTTCAAGGTTGACCCTATTTAATGCTTTCCATATATTTTCTATTTATCGAAGAATATCCCTTAATATCTTTTTTAGATGAGTCGGAAGTCAAATTATTTTAAGGCAGTTTTGTTTCAAAGATTAAGTGAATTCTAAAAACACCTTTATAATTGAAGTGGGGCAATTTTTGACGAAGATATGGCCATTTATTTCAAGGTAGACCCTATTTAATGCTTTCCATATATTTTCTATTTATCGAATATCCCTTTAGATGAGTCGGAAGTCAAATTATTTTAATGCAGTTTTCTTCCAAAGATCGAGGGAATTCTAAAAACACCTTTATAATTGATATGGGGCAATTTTTGACGAAGATATGGCCATTTATTTCAAGGTAGACCCTATTTAATGCTTTCCATATATTTTCAATTTATCGAAGAATATCCCTTAATATCTTTCTTAGATGAGTCGGAAGTCAAATTATTTTAATGCAGTTTTGTTTCAAAGGTTAAGTGAATTCTAAAAACACCTTTATAATTGAAGTGGGGCAATTTTTGACGAAGATATGGCTATTTATTTCAAGGTTGACCCTATTTAATGCTTTCCATATATTTTCTATTTATCGAAGAATATCCCTTAATATCTTTTTAGATGAGTCGGAAGTCAAATTATTTTAATGCAGTTTTGTTTCACAAATCAAGTGAATTCTAAAAACACCTTTATAATTGAAATGGGGCAATTTTTGACGAAGATATGGCCATTTATTTCAAGGTAGACCCTATTTAATGCTTTCCATAAATTTTCTATTTATCGAAGAATATCCCTTAATATCTTTCTTAGATGAGTCGGAAGTCAAATTATTTTAATGCAGTTTTGTTTTAAAGATTAAGCGAATTCTAAAAACACCTTTATAATTGAAGTATGGCAATTTTTGACAAAGATATGGCTATTTATTTCAAGGTAGACCCTATTTAATGCTTTCCATATATTTTCTATTTATCGAAGAATATCCCTTAATATCTTTTTAGATGAGTCGGAAGTCAAATTATTTTAATGCAGTTTTCTTCCAAAGATCGAGTGAATACTAAAAACACCTTTATAATTGAAATGGGGCAATTTTTGACGAAGATATATCCATTTATTTCAAGGTAGACCCTATTTAATGCTTTCCATATATTTTCTATTTATCGAAGAATATCCCTTAATATCTTTCTTAGATGAGTCGGGAAGTCAAATTATTCTAATTCAGTTTTGTTTCAAAGATCAAGTGAATTCTAAAAACACCTTTATAATTGAAATGGGGCAATTTTTGACGAAGATATGGCCATTTATTTCAAGGTAGACCCTATTTAATGCTTTCCATATATTTTCTATTTATCGAAGAATATCCCTTAATATCTTTCTTAGATGAGTCGGAAGTCAAATTATTTTAATGCAGTTTTGTTCCAAAGATCAAGTGAATTCTAAAAACACCTTTATAATTGAAATGGGGCAATTTTTGACGAAGATATGGCCATTTATTTCAAGGTAGACCCTATTTAATGCTTTCCTATATTTTCTATTTATCGAAGAATATCCCTTAATATCTTTCTTAGATGAGTCGGAAGTCAAATTAATTTAATGCAGTTTTGTTCCAAAGATTAAGTGAATTCTAAAAACACCTTTATAATTGAAGTGGGGCAATTTTTGACGAAGATATGGCCATTTATTTCAAGGTAGACCCTATTTAATGCTTTCCATATATTTTCTATTTATCGAATATCCCTTAATATCTTTCTTAGATGAGTCGGAAGTCAAATTATTTTAATGCAGTTTTGTTCCAAAGATCAAGTGAATTCTAAAAACACCTTTATAATTGAAATGGGGCAATTTTTGACGAAGATATGGCCATTTATTTCAAGGTTGACCCTATTTAATGCTTTCCATATATTTTCTATTTATCGAAGAATATCCCTTAATATCTTTCTTAGATGAGTCGGAAGTCAAATTATTTTAATGCAGTTTTGTTCCAAAGATCAAGTGAATTCTAAAAACACCTTTATAATTGAAATGGGGCAATTTTGACGAAGATATGGCCATTTATTTCAAGGTTGACTCTATTTAATGCTTTCCATATATTTTCTATTTATCGAAGAATATCCCTTAATATCTTTCTTAGATGAGTCGGAAGTCAAATTATTTTAATGCAGTTTTCTTCCAAAGATTGAGTGAATTCCAAAAACACCTTTATAATTGAAGTGGGGCAATTTTTGACGAAGATATGGCTATTTATTTCAAGGTAGACCCTATATAATGCTTTCCATATATTTTCTATTTATCGAAGAATATCCCTTAATATCTTTTTTAGATGAGTCGAAAGTCAAATTATTTTAATGCAGTTTTGTTCCAAAGATCAAGTGAATTCTAAAAACACCTTTATAATTGAAATGGGGCAATTTTTGACGAAGATATGGCCATTTATTTCAAGGTAGACCCTATTTAATGCTTTCAATATATTTTCTATTTATCGAATATCCCTTAATATCTTTCTTAGATGAGTCGGAAGTCAAATTATTTTAATGCAGTTTTGTTCCAAAGATCAAGCGAATTCTAAAAACACCTTTATAATTGAAATTGGGCAATTTTAGATAAAGATATGGCCATTTATTTCAAGGTAGACCCTATTTAATGCTTTCCATATATTTTCTATTTATCGAAGAATATCCCTTAATATCTTTCTTAGATGAGTCGGAAGTCAAATTATTTTAATGCAGTTTTGTTCCAAAGATCAAGTGAATTCTAAAAACACCTTTATAATTGAAATGGGGCAATTTTTGACGAAGATATGGCCATTTATTTCAAGGTATACCCTATTTAATGATTTCCATATATTTTCTATTTATCGAAGAATATCCCTTAATATCTTTCTTAGATGAGTCGGAAGTCAAATTATTTTAATGCAGTTTTCTTCCAAAGATCGAGTGAATTCTAAAAACACCTTTATAATTGAAATGGGGCAATTTTTGACGAAGATATGGCCATTTATTTCAAGGTAGACCCTATTTAATGCTTTCCATATATTTTCTATTTATCGAAGAATATCCCTTAATATCTTTCTTAGATGAGTCGGAAGTCAAATTATTTTAAAGCAGTTTTATTCCAAAGATCGAGTGAATTCTAAAAACACCTTTATAATTGAAATGGGGCAATTTTTGACGAAGATATGGCCATTTATTTCAAGGTAGACCCTATTTAATGCTTTCCATATATTTTCTATTTATCGAAGAATATCCCTTAATATCTTTCTTAGATGAGTCGGAAGTCAAATTATTTTAATGCGGTTTTGTTCTCCAGATTAAGTAAATTCTAAAAACACCTTTATAATTGAAATGGGGCAATTTTTGACGAAGATATGGCCATTTATTTCAAGGTAGACCCTATTTAATGCTTTCCATATATTTTCTATTTATCGAATATCCCTTAATATCTTTCTTAGATGAGTCGGAAGTCAAATTATTTTAATGCAGTTTTCTTCCAAAGATCGAGTGAATTCTAAAAACACCTTTATAATTGAAATGGGGCAATTTTTGACGAAGATATGGCCATTTATTTCAAGGTAGACACTATTTAATGCTTTCCATATATTTTCAATTTATCGAAGAATATCCCTTAATATCTTTCTTAGATGAGTCGGAAGTCAAATTATTTTAATGCAGTTTTGTTTCAAAGATTAAGCGAATTCTAAAAACACCTTTATAATTGAAGTGGGGCAATTTTTGACGAAGATATGGCCATTTATTTCAAGGTAGACCCTATTTAATGCTTTCCATATATTTTCTATTTATCGAATATCCCTTAATATCTTTCTTAGATGAGTCGGAAGTCAAATTATTTTAATGCAGTTTTCTTCCAAAGATCGAGTGAATTCTAAAAACACCTTTATAATTGAAATGGGGCAATTTTTGACGAAGATATCTCCATTTATTTCAAGGTAGACCCTATTTAATGCTTTCCATAAATTTTCTATTTATCGAAGAATATCCCTTAATATCTTTCTTAGATGAGTCGGAAGTCAAATTATTCTAATTCAGTTTTGTTTCAAAGATTAAGCGAATTCTAAAAACACCTTTATAATTGAAGTGGGGCAATTTTTGACGAAGATATGGCCATTTATTTCAAGGTAGACCCTATTTAATGCTTTCAATATATTTTCTATTTATCGAATATCCCTTAATATCTTTCTTAGATGAGTCGGAAGTCAAATTATTTTAATGCAGTTTTCTTCCAAAGATCGAGTGAATTCTAAAAACACCTTTATAATTGAAATGGGGCAATTTTTGACGAAGATATGGCCATTTATTTCAAGGTAGACCCTATTTAATGCTTTCCATATATTTTCAATTTATCGAAGAATATCCCTTAATATCTTTCTTAGATGAGTCGGAAGTCAAATTATTTTAATGCAGTTTTGTTTTAAAGATCAAGTGAATTCTAAAAACATCTTTATAATTGAAATGGGGCAATTTTTGACGAAGATATGGCTATTTATTTCAAGGTAGACCCTATTTAATGCTTTCCATATATTTTCTATTTATCGAAGAATATCCCTTAATATCTTTTTTAGATGAGTCGGAAGTCAAATTATTTTAATGCAGTTTTCTTCCAAAGATCGAGTGAATACTAAAAACACCTTTATAATTGAAATGGGGCAATTTTTGACGAAGATATATCCATTTATTTCAAGGTAGACCCTATTTAATGCTTTCCATATATTTTCTATTTATCGAAGAATATCCCTTAATATCTTTCTTAGATGAGTCGGGAAGTCAAATTATTCTAATTCAGTTTTGTTTCAAAGATCAAGTGAATTCTAAAAACACCTTTATAATTGAAGTGGGGCAATTTTTGACGAAGATATGGCCATTTATTTCAAGGTAGACCCTATTTAATGCTTTCCATATATTTTCTATTTATCGAATATCCCTTAATATCTTTCTTAGATGAGTCGGAAGTCAAATTATTTTAATGCAGTTTTGTTCCAAAGATCAAGTGAATTCTAAAAACACCTTTATAATTGAAATGGGGCAATTTTTGACGAAGATATGGCCATTTATTTCAAGGTAGGCCCTATTTAATGCTTTCCATAAATTTTCTATTTATCGAAGAATATCCCTTAATATCTTTCTTAGATAAATCGGAAGTCAAATTATTTCAATGCAGTTTTGTTTCAAAGATTAAGTGAATTCTAAAAACACCTTTATAATTGAAGTGGGGCAATTTTTGACGAAGATATGGCCATTTATTTCAAGGTAGACCCTATTTAATGCTTTCCATATATTTTCTATTTATCGAAGAATATCCCTTAATATCTTTCTTAGATGAGTCGGAAGTCAAATTATTTTAATGTAATTTTGTTCCAAAGATCAAGTGAATTCTAAAAACACCTTTATAATTGAAATGGGGCAATTTTTGACGAAGATATGGCCATTTATTTCAAGGTAGACCCTATTTAATGCTTTCCATATATTTTCAATTTATCGAAGAATATCCCTTAATATCTTTCTTAGATGAGTCGGAAGTCAAATTATTTTAATGCAGTTTTGTTTTAAAGATTAAGCGAATTCTAAAAACACCTTTATAATTGAAGTGGGGCAATTTTTGACGAAGATATGGCCATTTATTTCAAGGTAGACCCTATTTAATGCTTTCCATATATTTTCAATTTATCGAAGAATATCCCTTAATATCTTTCTTAGATGAGTCGGAAGTCAAATTATTTTAATGCAGTTTTGTTTTAAAGATCAAGAGAATTCTAAAAACACCTTTATAATTGAAGTGGGGCAATTTTTGACGAAGATATGGCTATTTATTTCAAGGTAGACCCTATTTAATGCTTTCCATATATTTTCTATTTATCGAAGAATATCCCTTAATATCTTTTTTAGATGAGTCGGAAGTCAAATTATTTTAATGCAGTTTTGTTCCAAAGATCAAGTGAATTCTAAAAACACCTTTATAATTGAAATGGGGCAATTTTTGACGAAGATATGGCCATTTATTTCAAGGTAGACCCTATTTAATGCTTTCCATAAATTTTCTATTTATCGAAGAATATCCCTTAATATCTTTCTTAGATGAGTCGGAAGTCAAATTATTTCAAAGCAGTTTTGTTTCAAAGATTAAGTGAATTCTAAAAACACCTTTATAATTGAAGTGGGGCAATTTTTGACGAAGATATGGCCATTTATTTCAAGGTAGACCCTATTTAATGCTTTCCATATATTTTCTATTTATCGAAGAATATCCCTTAATATCTTTCTTAGATGAGTCGGAAGTCAAATTATTTTAATGCAGTTTTCTTCCAAAGATCGAGTGAATTCTAAAAACACCTTTATAATTGAAATGGGGCAATTTTTGACGAAGATATGGCTATTTATTTCAAGGTAGACCCTATTTAATGCTTTCCATATATTTTCAATTTATCGAAGAATATCCCTTAATATCTTTCTTAGATGAGTCGGAAGTCAAATTATTTTAATGCAGTTTTGTTTTAAAGATCAAGTGAATTCTAAAAACACCTTTATAATTGAAGTGGGGCAATTTTTGACGAAGATATGGCCATTTATTTCAAGGTAGACCCTATTTAATGCTTTCCATATATTTTCTATTTATCGAAGAATATCCCTTAATATCTTTCTTAGATGAGTCGGAAGTCAAATTATTTTAATGCAGTTTTGTTCCAAAGATCAAGTGAATTCTAAAAACACCTTTATAATTGAAATGGGGCAATTTTTGACGAAGATATGGCTATTTATTTCAAGGTAGACCCTATTTAATGCTTTCCATAAATTTTCTATTTATCGAAGAATATCCCTTAATATCTTTCTTAGATGAGTCGGAAGTCAAATTATTTTAAAGCAGTTTTATTCCAAAGATCGAGTGAATTCTAAAAACACCTTTATAATTGAAATGGGGCAATTTTTGACGAAGATATGGCCATTTATTTCATGGTAGACCCTATTTAATGCTTTCCATATATTTTCTATTTATCGAAGAATATCCCTTAATATCTTTTTTAGATGCGTCGGAAGTCAAATTATTTTAATGCAGTTTTGTTTCAAAGTTCAAGTGAATTCTAAAAACACCTTTATAATTGAAATGGTGCAATTTTTGACGAAGATATGGCCATTTATTTCAAGGTAGACCCTATTTAATGCTTTCCATATATTTTCTATTTATCGAAGAATATCCCTTAATATCTTTCTTAGATGAGTCGGAAGTCAAATTATTTTAATGCAGTTTTCTTCCAAAGATCGAGTGAATTCTAAAAACACCTTTATAATTGAAATGGGGCAATTTTTGACGAAGATATGGCCATTTATTTCAAGGTAGACCCTATTTAATGCTTTCCATATATTTTCAATTTATCGAAGAATATCCCTTAATATCTTTCTTAGATGAGTCGGAAGTCAAATTATTTTAATGCAGTTTTGTTCCAAAGATCAAGTGAATTCTAAAAACACCTTTATAATTGAAATGGGGCAATTTTTGATGAAGATATGGCCATTTATTTCAAGGTAGACCCTATTTAATGCTTTCAATATATTTTCTATTTATCGAATATCCCTTAATATCTTTCTTAGATGAGTCGGAAGTCAAATTATTTTAATGCAGTTTTGTTCCAAAGATCAAGCGAATTTTTTAAAACACCCTTATAATTGAAATTGGGCAATTTTAGATAAAGATATGGCCATTTATTTCAAGGTAGACCCTATTTAATGCTTTCCATATATTTTCTATTTATCGAATATCCCTTAATATCTTTCTTAGATGAGTCGGAAGTCAAATTATTTTAATGCAGTTTTGTTTTAAAGATCAAGTGAATTCTAAAAACACCTTTATAATTGAAGTGGGGCAATTTTTGACGAAGATATGGCCATTTATTTCAAGGTAGACCCTATTTAATGCTTTCCATATATTTTCTATTTATCGAAGAATATCCCTTAATATCTTTCTTAGATGAGTCGGAAGTCAAATTATTTTAATGCAGTTTTGTTTCAAAGATTAAGTGAATTCTAAAAACACTTTTATAATTGAAGTGGGGCAATTTTTGACGAAGATATGGCCATTTATTTCAAGGTAGACCCTATTTAATGCTTTCCATATATTTTCTATTTATCGAATATCCCTTAATATCTTTCTTAGATGAGTCGGAAGTCAAATTATTTTAATGCAGTTTTCTTCCAAAGATCGAGTGAATTCTAAAAACACCTTTATAATTGAAATGGGGCAATTTTTGACGAAGATATGGCCATTTATTTCAAGGTAGACCCTATTTAATGCTTTCCATATATTTTCAATTTATCGAAGAATATCCCTTAATATCTTTCTTAGATGAGTCGGAAGTCAAATTATTTTAATGCAGTTTTGTTTCAAAGATTAAGTGAATTCTAAAAACACCTTTATAATTGAAGTGGGGCAATTTTTGACGAAGATATGGCTATTTATTTCAAGGTAGACCCTATTTAATGCTTTCCATATATTTTCTATTTATCGAAGAATATCCCTTAATATCTTTTTTAGATGAGTCGGAAGTCAAATAATTTTAATGCAGTTTTGTTTCACAGATCAAGTGAATTCTAAAAACACCTTTATAATTGAAATGGGGCAATTTTTGACGAAGATATGGCCATTTATTTCAAGGTAGACCCTATTTAATGCTTTCCATAAATTTTCTATTTATCGAAGAATATCCCTTAATATCTTTCTTAGATGAGTCGGAAGTCAAATTATTTTAATGCAGTTTTGTTTTAAAGATTAAGCGAATTCTAAAAACACCTTTATAATTGAAGTATGGCAATTTTTGACAAAGATATGGCTATTTATTTCAAGGTAGACCCTATTTAATGCTTTCCATATATTTTCTATTTATCGAAGAATATCCCTTAATATCTTTTTTAGATGAGTCGGAAGTCAAATTATTTTAATGCAGTTTTCTTCCAAAGATCGAGTGAATACTAAAAGCACCTTTATAATTGAAATGGGGCAATTTTTGACGAAGATATGGCCATTTATTTCAAGGTAGACCCTATTTAATGCTTTCCATATATTTTCAATTTATCGAAGAATATCCCTTAATATCTTTCTTAGATGAGTCGGAAGTCAAATTATTTTAATGCAGTTTTGTTTCACAGATCAAGTGAATTCTAAAAACACCTTTATAATTGAAGTGGGGCAATTTTTGACGAAGATATGGCTATTTATTTCAAGGTAGACCCTATTTAATGCTTTCCATATATTTTCTATTTATCGAAGAATATCCCTTAATATCTTTTTTAGATGAGTCGGAAGTCAAATTATTTTAAAGCAGTTTTGTTTCAAAGATTAAGCGAATTCTAAAAACACCTTTATAATTGAAGTGGGGCAATTTTTGACGAAGATATGGCCATTTATTTCAAGGTAGACCCTATTTAATGCGTTCCATATATTTTCTATTTATCGAATATCCCTTAATATCTTTCTTAGATGAGTCGGAAGTCAAATTATTTTAATGCAGTTTTCTTCCAAAGATCGAGTGAATTCTAAAAACACCTTTATAATTGAAATGGGGCAATTTTTGACGAAGATATGGCCATTTATTTCAAGGTAGACCCTATTTAATGCTTTCCATATATTTTCAATTTATCGAAGAAAATCCCTTAATATCTTTCTTAGATGAGTCGGAAGTCAAATTATTTTAATGCAGTTTTGTTTTAAAGATCAAGTGAATTCTAAAAACACCTTTATAATTGAAGTGGGGCAATTTTTGACGAAGATATGGCTATTTATTTCAAGGTAGACCCTATTTAATGCTTTCCATATATTTTCTATTTATCGAAGAATATCCCTTAATATCTTTTTTAGATGAGTCGGAAGTCAAATTATTTTAAAGCAGTTTTGTTCCAAAGATCAAGTGAATTCTAAAAACACCTTTATAGTTGAAATGGGGCAATTTTTGACGAAGATATGGCCATTTATTTCAAGGTAGACCCTATTTAATGCTTTCCATAAATTTTCTATTTATCGAAGAATATCCCTTAATATCTTTCTTAGATGAGTCGGAAGTCAAATTATTTTAATGCAGTTTTCTTCCAAAGATCGAGTGAATTCTAAAAACACCTTTATAATTGAAATGGGGCAATTTTTGACGAAGATATGGCCATTTATTTCAAGGTAGACCCTATTTAATGCTTTCCATATATTTTCTATTTATCGAAGAATATCCCTTAATATCTTTCTTAGATGAGTCGGAAGTCAAATTATTTTAATGCAGTTTTGTTTCAAAGATTAAGCGAATTCTAAAAACACCTTTATAATTGAAGTGGGGCAATTTTTGACGAAGATATGGCTATTTATTTCAAGGTAGACCCTATTTAATGCTTTCCATATATTTTCTATTTATCGAAGAATATCCCTTAATATCTTTTTTAGATGAGTCGGAAGTCAAATTATTTTAATGCAGTTTTGTTTCAAAGTTCAAGTGAATTCTAAAAACACCTTTATAATTGAAATGGTGCAATTTTTGACGACGATATCTTCATTTATTTCAAGGTAGACCCTATTTAATGCTTTCCATATATTTTCTATTTATCGAAGAATATCCCTTAATATCTTTCTTAGATGAGTCGGAAGTCAAATTATTTTAATGCAGTTTTCTTCCGAAGATCAAATGAATTCTAAAAACACCTTTATAATTGAAATGGGGCAATTTTTGACGAAGATATGGCCATTTATTTCAAGGTAGACCCTATTTAATGCTTTCCATATATTTTCTATTTATCGAAGAATATCCCTTAATATCTTTCTTAGATGAGTCAGAAGTCAAATTATTTCAATGCAGTTTTGTTTCAAAGATTAAGTGAATTCTAAAAACACCTTTATAATTGAAGTGGGGCAATTTTTGACGAAGATATGGCCATTTATTTCAAGGTAGACCCTATTTAATGCTTTCCATAAATTTTCTATTTATCGAAGAATATCCCTTAATATCTTTCTTAGATGAGTCGGAAGTCAAATTATTTCAATGCAGTTTTGTTTCAAAGATTAAGTGAATTCTAAAAACACCTTTATAATTGAAGTGGGGCAATTTTTGACGAAGATATGGCCATTTATTTCAAGGTAGACCCTATTTAATGCTTTCCATATATTTTCTATTTATCGAAGAATATCCCTTAATATCTTTCTTAGATGAGTCGGAAGTCAAATTATTTTAATGCAGTTTTCTTCCAAAGATCGAGTGAATTCTAAAAACACCTTTATAATTGAAATAGGGCAATTTTTGACGAAGATATGGCCATTTATTTCAAGGTAGACCCTATTTAATGCTTTCCATATATTTTCAATTTATCGAAGAATATCCCTTAATATCTTTCTTAGATGAGTCGGAAGTCAAATTATTTTAATGCAGTTTTGTTTTAAAGATTAAGCGAATTCTAAAAACACCTTTATAATTGAAGTGGGGCAATTTTTGACGAAGATATGGCTATTTATTTCAAGGTAGACCCTATTTAATGCTTTCCATATATTTTCTATTTATCGAAGAATATCCCTTAATATCTTTTTTAGATGAGTCGGAAGTCAAATTATTTTAATGCAGTTTTGTTTCAAAGTTCAAGTGAATTCTAAAAACACCTTTATAATTGAAATGGTGCAATTTTTGACGAAGATATGGCCATTTATTTCAAGGTAGACCCTATTTAATGCTTTCCATATATTTTCTATTTATCGAAGAATATCCCTTAATATCTTTCTTAGATGAGTCGGAAGTCAAATTATTTTAATGCAGTTTTGTTCCAAAGATCAAGTGAATTCTAAAAACACCTTTATAATTGAAATGGGGCAATTTTTGACGAAGATATGGCCATTTATTTCAAGGTAGACCCTATTTAATGATTTCCATATATTTTCTATTTATCGAAGAATATCCCTTAATATCTTTCTTAGATGAGTCGGAAGTCAAATTATTTTAATGCAGTTTTCTTCCAAAGATCGAGTGAATTCTAAAAACACCTTTATAATTGAAATGGGGCAATTTTTGACGAAGATATGGCCATTTATTTCAAGGTAGACCCTATTTAATGCTTTCAATATATTTTCTATTTATCGAATATCCCTTAATATCTTTCATAGATGAGTCGGAAGTCAAATTATTTTAATGCAGTTTTGTTCCAAAGATCAAGCGAATTCTAAAAACACCCTTATAATTGAAATTGGGCAATTTTAGATGAAGATATGGCCATTTATTTCAAGGTAGACCCTATTTAATGCTTTCCATATATTTTCTATTTATCGAAGAATATCCCTTAATATCTTTCTTAGATGAGTCGGAAGTCAAATTATTTTAATGCAGTTTTGTTTCAAAGATCAAGTGAATTCTAAAAATACCTTTATAATTGAAATTGGGCAATTTTAGATGAAGATATGGCCATTTATTTCAAGGTAGACCCTATTTAATGCTTTCCATATATTTTCTATTTATCGAAGAATATCCCTTAATATCTTTCTTAGATGAGTCGGAAGTCAAATTATTTTAAAGCAGTTTTATTCCAAAGATCGAGTGAATTCTAAAAACACCTTTATAATTGAAATGGGGCAATTTTTGACGAAGATATGGCCATTTATTTCAAGGTAGACCCTATTTAATGCTTTCCATATATTTTCTATTTATCGAAGAATATCCCTTAATATCTTTCTTAGATGAGTCGGAAGTCAAATTATTTTAATGCAGTTTTGTTTCAAAGATTAAGTGAATTCTAAAAACACTTTTATAATTGAAGTGGGGCAATTTTTGACGAAGATATGGCCATTTATTTCAAGGTAGACCCTATTTAATGCTTTCCATATATTTTCTATTTATCGAATATCCCTTAATATCTTTCTTAGATGAGTCGGAAGTCAGATTATTTTAATGCAGTTTTGTTTCAAAGATTAAGTGAATTCTAAAAACACCTTTATAATTGAAGTGGGGCAATTTTTGACGAAGATATGGCCATTTATTTCAAGGTAGACCCTATTTAATGCTTTCCATATATTTTCTATTTATCAAAGAATATCCCTTAATATCTTTCTTAGATGAGTCGGAAGTCAAATTATTTTAATGCAGTTTTCTTCCAAAGATCGAGTGAATTCTAAAAACACCTTTATAATTGAAATGGGGCAATTTTTGACGAAGATATGGCCATTTATTTCAAGGTAGACCCTATTTAATGCTTTCCATATATTTTCAATTTATCGAAGAATATCCCTTAATATCTTTCTTAGATGAGTCGGAAGTCAAATTATTTTAATGCAGTTTTGTTTTAAAGATTAAGCGAATTCTAAAAACACCTTTATAATTGAAGTGGGGCAATTTTTGACGAAGATATGGCTATTTATTTCAAGGTAGACCCTATTTAATGCTTTCCATATATTTTCTATTTATCGAAGAATATCCCTTAATATCTTTTTTAGATGAGTCGGAAGTCAAATTATTTTAATGCAGTTTTGTTTCAAAGTTCAAGTGAATTCTAAAAACACCTTTATAATTGAAGTGGGGCAATTTTTGACGAAGATATGGCCATTTATTTCAAGGTAGACCCTATTTAATGCTTTCCATATATTTTCTATTTATCGAATATCCCTTAATATCTTTCTTAGATGAGTCGGAAGTCAAATTATTTTAATGCAGTTTTGTTCCAAAGATCAAGCGAATTCTAAAAACACCCTTATAATTGAAATTGGGCAATTTTAGATGAAGATATGGCCATTTATTTCAAGGTAGACCCTATTTAATGCTTTCCATATATTTTCTATTTATCGAAGAATATCCCTTAATATCTTTCTTAGATGAGTCGGAAGTCAAATTATTTTAATGCAGTTTTGTTTCAAAGATCGAGTGAATTCTAAAAATACCTTTATAATTGAAATTGGGCAATTTTAGATGAAGATATGGCCATTTATTTCAAGGTAGACCCTATTTAATGCTTTCCATATATTTTCTATTTATCGAAGAATATCCCTTAATATCTTTCTTAGATGAGTCGGAAGTCAAATTATTTTAAAACAGTTTTATTCCAAAGATCGAGTGAATTCTAAAAACACCTTTATAATTGAAATGGGGCAATTTTTGACGAAGATATGGCCATTTATTTCAAGGTAGACCCTATTTAATGCTTTCCATATATTTTCTATTTATCGAAGAATATCCCTTAATATCTTTCTTAGATGAGTCGGAAGTCAAATTATTTTAATGCAGTTTTGTTTCAAAGATTAAGTGAATTCTAAAAACACTTTTATAATTGAAGTGGGGCAATTTTTGACGAAGATATGGCCATTTATTTCAAGGTAGACCCTATTTAATGCTTTCCATATATTTTCTATTTATCGAATATCCCTTAATATCTTTCTTAGATGAGTCGGAAGTCAGATTATTTTAATGCAGTTTTCTTCCAAAGATCGAGTGAATATCGAAAAACACCTTTATAATTGATATGGGGCAATTTTGACGAAGATATGGCTATTTATTTCAAGGTAGACCCTATTTAATGCTTTCCATATATTTTCTATTTATCGAAGAATATCCCCTAATATCTTACTTAGATGAATCGGAAGTCAAATTATTTTAATGCAGTTTTGTTCCAAAGATTAAGTGAATTCTAAAAACACCTTTATAATTGAAGTGGGGCAATTTTTGACGAAGATATGGCCATTTATTTCAAGGTTGACCCTATTTAATGCTTTCCATATATTTTCTATTTATCGAAGAATATCCCTTAATATCTTTCTTAGATGAGTCGGAAGTCAAATTATTTTAATGCAGTTTTGTTTCAAAGATCGAGTGAATTCTAAAAACACCTTTATAATTGAAATGGGGCAATTTTTGACGAAGATATGGCCATTTATTTCAAGGTAGACCCTATTTAATGCTTTCCATAAATTTTCTATTTATCGAAGAATATCCCTTAATATCTTTCTTAGATGAGTCGGAAGTCAAATTATTTTAATGCAGTTTTGTTTTAAAGATTAAGCGAATTCTAAAAACACCTTTATAATTGAAGTATGGCAATTTTTGACAAAGATATGGCTATTTATTTCAAGGTAGACCCTATTTAATGCTTTCCATATATTTTCTATTTATCGAAGAATATCCCTTAATATCTTTTTTAGATGAGTCGGAAGTCAAATTATTTCAATGCAGTTTTCTTCCAAAGATCGAGTGAATACTAAAAACACCTTTATAATTGAAATGGGGCAATTTTTGACGAAGATATCTTCATTTATTTCAAGGTAGACCCTATTTTATGCTTTCCATATATTTTCTATTTATCGAAGAATATCCCTTAATATCTTTCTTAGATGAGTCGGAAGTCAAATTATTCTAATTCAGTTTTGTTTCAAAGATTAAGCGAATTCTAAAAACACCTTTATAATTGAAGTGGGGCAATTTTTGACGAAGATATGGCCATTTATTTCAAGGTAGACCCTATTTAATGCTTTCCATATATTTTCTATTTATCGAATATCCCTTAATATCTTTCTTAGATGAGTCGGAAGTCAAATTATTTTAATGCAATTTTCTTCCAAAGATCGAGTGAATTCTAAAAACACCTTTATAATTGAAATGGGGCAATTGTTGACGAAGATATGGCCATTTATTTCAAGGTAGACCCTATTTAATGCTTTCCATATATTTTCTATTTATCGAAGAATATCCCTTAATATCTTTCTTAGATGAGTCGGAAGTCAAATTATTTTAATGCAGTTTTGTTTTAAAGATCAAGTGAATTCTAAAAACACCTTTATAATTGAAATGGGGCAATTTTTGACGAAGATATGGCTATTTATTTCAAGGTAGACCCTATTTAATGCTTTCCATATATTTTCTATTTATCGAAGAATATCCCTTAATATCTTTTTCAGATGAGTCGGAAGTCAAATTATTTTAATGCAGTTTTGTTTCAAAGATTAAGCGAATTCTAAAAACACCTTTATAATTGAAGTGGGGCAATTTTTGACGAAGATATGGCTATTTATTTCAAGGTAGACCCTATTTAATGCTTTCCATATATTTTCTATTTATCGAAGAATATCCCCTAATATCTTTTTTAGATGAGTCGGAAGTCAAATTATTTTAATGCAGTTTTGTTTCACAGATCAAGTGAATTCTAAAAACACCTTTATAATTGAAATGGGGCAATTTTTGACGAAGATATGGCCATTTATTTCAAGGTAGACCCTATTTAATGCTTTCCATAAATTTTCTATTTATCGAAGAATATCCCTTAATATCTTTCTTAGATGAGTCGGAAGTCAAATTATTTTAATGCAGTTTTGTTTTAAAGATTAAGCGAATTCTAAAAACACCTTTATAATTGAAGTATGGCAATTTTTGACAAAGATATGGCTATTTATTTCAAGGTAGACCCTATTTAATGCTTTCCATATATTTTCTATTTATCGAAGAATATCCCTTAATATCTTTTTTAGATGAGTCGGAAGTCAAATTATTTTAATGCAGTTTTCTTCCAAAGATCGAGTGAATACTAAAAACACCTTTATAATTGAAATGGGGCAATTTTTGACGAAGATATCTTCATTTATTTCAAGGTAGACCCTATTTAATGCTTTCCATATATTTTCTATTTATCGAAGAATATCCCTTAATATCTTTCTTAGATGAGTCGGAAGTCAAATTATTCTAATTCAGTTTTGTTTCAAAGATTAAGCGAATTCTAAAAACACCTTTATAATTGAAGTGGGGCAATTTTTGACGAAGATATGGCCATTTATTTCAAGGTAGACCCTATTTAATGCTCTCCATATATTTTCTTTTTATCGAATATCCCTTAATATCTTTCTTAGATGAGTCGGAAGTCAAATTATTTCAATGCAGTTTTCTTCCAAAGATCGAGTGAATTCTAAAAACACCTTTATAATTGAAATGGGGCAATTTTTGACGAAGATATGGCCATTTATTTCAAGGTAGACCCTATTTAATGCTTTCCATATATTTTCAATTTATCGAAGAATATTCCTTAATATCTTTCTTAGATGAGTCGGAAGTCAAATTATTTTAATGCAGTTTTGTTTTAAAGATCAAGTGAATTCTAAAAACACCTTTATAATTGAAGTGGGGCAATTTTTGACGAAGATATGGCTATTTATTTCAAGGTAGACCCTATTTAATGCTTTCCATATATTTTCTATTTATCGAAGAATATCCCTTAATATCTTTTTCAGATGAGTCGGAAGTCAAATTATTTTAATGCAGTTTTGTTCCAAAGATTAAGCGAATTCTAAAAACACCTTTATAATTGAAGTGGGGCAATTTTTGACGAAGATATGGCCATTTATTTCAAGGTAGACCCTATTTAATGCTTTCCATATATTTTCTATTTATCGAATATCCCTTAATATCTTTCTTAGATGAGTCGGAAGTCAAATTATTTTAATGCAGTTTTCTTCCAAAGATCGAGTGAATTCTAAAAACACCTTTATAATTGAAATGGGGCAATTGTTGACGAAGATATGGCCATTTATTTCAAGGTAGACCCTATTTAATGCTTTCCATATATTTTCTATTTATCGAAGAATATCCCTTAATATCTTTCTTAGATGAGTCGGAAGTCAAATTATTTTAATGCAGTTTTCTTCCAAAGATCGAGTGAATACTAAAAACACCTTTATAATTGAAATGGGGCAATTTTTGACGAAGATATGGCCATTTATTTCAAGGTAGACCCTATTTTATGCTTTCCATATATTTTCTATTTATCGAAGAATATCCCTTAATATCTTTCTTAGATGAGTCGGAAGTCAAATTATTCTAATTCAGTTTTGTTTCAAAGATTAAGCGAATTCTAAAAACACCTTTATAATTGAAGTGGGGCAATTTTTGACGAAGATATGGCCATTTATTTCAAGGTAGACCCTATTTAATGCTTTCCATATATTTTCTATTTATCGAATATCCCTTAATATCTTTTTTAGATGAGTCGGAAAGTCAAATTATTTCAATGCAGTTTTCTTCCAAAGATCGAGTGAATACTAAAAACACCTTTATAATTGAAATGGGGCAATTTTTGACGAAGATATGGCCATTTATTTCAAGGTAGACCCTATTTAATGCTTTCCATAAATTTTCTATTTATCGAAGAATATCCCTTAATATCTTTCTTAGATGAGTCGGAAGTCAAATTATTTTAATGCAGTTTTGTTTTAAAGATTAAGTGAATTCTAAAAGCACCTTTATAATTGAAGTGGGGCAATTTTTGACGAAGATATGGCTATTTATTTCAAGGTAAACCCTATTTAATGCTTTCCATATATTTTCTATTTATCGAAGAATATCCCTTAATATCTTTTTTAGATGAGTCGGAAGTCAAATTATTTTAATGCAGTTTTGTTTCAAAGATTAAGCGAATTCTAAACACACCTTTATAATTGAAATGGGGCAATTTTTGACGAAGATATGGCTATTTATTTCAAGGTAGACCCTATTTAATGCTTTCCATATATTTTCTATTTATCGAAGAATATCCCCTAATATCTTTTTTAGATGAGTCGGAAGTCAAATTATTTTAATGCAGTTTTGTTTCACAGATCAAGTGAATTCTAAAAACACCTTTATAATTGAAATGGGGCAATTTTTGACGAAGATATGGCCATTTATTTCAAGGTAGACCCTATTTAATGCTTTCCATAAATTTTCTATTTATCGAAGAATATCCCTTAATATCTTTCTTAGATGAGTCGGAAGTCAAATTATTTTAATGCAGTTTTGTTTTAAAGATTAAGCGAATTCTAAAAACACCTTTATAATTGAAGTATGGCAATTTTTGACAAAGATATGGCTATTTATTTCAAGGTAAACCCTATTTAATGCTTTCCATATATTTTCTATTTATCGAAGAATATCCCTTAATATCTTTTTTAGATGAGTCGGAAGTCAAATTATTTTAATGCAATTTTCTTCCAAAGATCGAGTGAATACTAAAAACACCTTTATAATTGAAATGGGGCAATTTTTGACGAAGATATCTTCATTTATTTCAAGGTAGACCCTATTTAATGCTTTCCATATATTTTCTATTTATCGAAGAATATCCCTTAATATCTTTCTTAGATGAGTCGGAAGTCAAATTATTCTAATTCAGTTTTGTTTCAAAGATTAAGCGAATTCTAAAAACACCTTTATAATTGAAGTGGGGCAATTTTTGACGAAGATATGGCCATTTATTTCAAGGTAGACCCTATTTAATGCTTTCCATATATTTTCTTTTTATCGAATATCCCTTAATATCTTTCTTAGATGAGTCGGAAGTCAAATTATTTTAATGCAGTTTTGTTCCAAAGATCAAGTGAATTCTAAAAACACCTTTATAATTGAAATGGGGCAATTTTTGACGAAGATATGGCCATTTATTTCAAGGTAGACCCTATTTAATGCTTTCCATATATTTTCAATTTATCGAAGAATATCCCTTAATATCTTTCTTAGATGAGTCGGAAGTCAAATTATTTTAATGCAGTTTTGTTTCAAAGATCAAGTGAATTCTAAAAACACCTTTATAATTGAAGTGGGGCAATTTTTGACGAAGATATGGCTATTTATTTCAAGGTAGACCCTATTTAATGCTTTCCATATATTTTCTATTTATCGAAGAATATCCCTTAATATCTTTTTTAGATGAGTCGGAAGTCAAATTATTTCAATGCAGTTTTGTTTCAAAGATTAAGTGAATTCTAAAAACACCTTTATAATTGAAGTGGGGCAATTTTTGACGAAGATATGGCCATTTATTTCAAGGTAGACCCTATTTAATGCTTTCCATATATTTTCTATTTATCGAATATCCCTTAATATCTTTCTTAGATGAGTCGGAAGTCAAATTATTTTAATGCAGTTTTCTTCCAAAGATCGAGTGAATATCTAAAAACACCTTTATAATTGATATGGGGCAATTTTGACGAAGATATGGCCATTTATTTCAAGGTAGACCCTATTTAATGCTTTCCATATATTTTCTATTTATCGAAGAATATCCCTTAATATCTTTCTTAGATGAGTCGGAAGTCAAATTATTTTAATGCAGTTTTGTTTTAAAGATTAAGCGAATTCTAAAAACACCTTTATAATTGAAGTATGGCAATTTTTGACAAAGATATGGCTATTTATTTCAAGGTAAACCCTATTTAATGCTTTCCATATATTTTCTATTTATCGAAGAATATCCCCTAATATCTTTTTTAGATGAGTCGGAAGTCAAATTATTTTAATGCAGTTTTGTTTCACAGATCAAGTGAATTCTAAAAACACCTTTATAATTGAAATGGGGCAATTTTTGACGAAGATATGGCCATTTATTTCAAGGTAGACCCTATTTAATGCTTTCCATAAATTTTCTATTTATCGAAGAATATCCCTTAATATCTTTCTTAGATGAGTCGGAAGTCAAATTATTTTAATGCAGTTTTGTTTTAAAGATTAAGCGAATTCTAAAAACACCTTTATAATTGAAGTATGGCAATTTTTGACAAAGATATGGCTATTTATTTCAAGGTAAACCCTATTTAATGCTTTCCATATATTTTCTATTTATCGAAGAATATCCCTTAATATCTTTTTTAGATGAGTCGGAAGTCAAATTATTTTAATGCAATTTTCTTCCAAAGATCGAGTGAATACTAAAAACACCTTTATAATTGAAATGGGGCAATTTTTGACGAAGATATCTTCATTTATTTCAAGGTAGACCCTATTTAATGCTTTCCATATATTTTCTATTTATCGAAGAATATCCCTTAATATCTTTCTTAGATGAGTCGGAAGTCAAATTATTCTAATTCAGTTTTGTTTCAAAGATTAAGCGAATTCTAAAAACACCTTTATAATTGAAGTGGGGCAATTTTTGACGAAGATATGGCCATTTATTTCAAGGTAGACCCTATTTAATGCTTTCCATATATTTTCTTTTTATCGAATATCCCTTAATATCTTTCTTAGATGAGTCGGAAGTCAAATTATTTCAATGCAGTTTTCTTCCAAAGATCGAGTGAATTCTAAAAACACCTTTATAATTGAAATGGGGCAATTTTTGACGAAGATATGGCCATTTATTTCAAGGTAGACCCTATTTAATGCTTTCCATATATTTTCAATTTATCGAAGAATATCCCTTAATATCTTTCTTAGATGAGTCGGAAGTCAAATTATTTTAATGCAGTTTTGTTTTAAAGATCAAGTGAATTCTAAAAACACCTTTATAATTGAAGTGGGGCAATTTTTGACGAAGATATGGCTATTTATTTCAAGGTAGACCCTATTTAATGCTTTCCATATATTTTCTATTTATCGAAGAATATCCCTTAATATCTTTTTCAGATGAGTCGGAAGTCAAATTATTTCAATGCAGTTTTGTTTCAAAGATTAAGTGAATTCTAAAAACACCTTTATAATTGAAGTGGGGCAATTTTTGACGAAGATATGGCCATTTATTTCAAGGTAGACCCTATTTAATGCTTTCCATATATTTTCTATTTATCGAATATCCCTTAATATCTTTCTTAGATGAGTCGGAAGTCAAATTATTTTAATGCAGTTTTCTTCCAAAGATCGAGTGAATTCTAAAAACACCTTTATAATTGAAATGGGGCAATTTTTGACGAAGATATGGCCATTTATTTCAAGGTAGACCCTATTTAATGCTTTCCATATATTTTCAATTTATCGAAGAATATCCCTTAATATCTTTCTTAGATGAGTCGGAAGTCAAATTATTTTAATGCAGTTTTATTTCAAAGATTAAGCGAATTCTAAAAACACCTTTATAATTGAAATGGGGCAATTTTTGACGAAGATATGGCCATTTATTTCAAGGTAGACCCTATTTAATGCTTTCCATATATTTTCTATTTATCGAAGAATATCCCTTAATATCTTTTTTAGATGAGTCGGAAGTCAAATTATTTTAATGCAGTTTTGTTTCAAAGATTCAAGTGAATTCTAAAAACACCTTTATAATTGAAATGGGGCAATTTTTGACGAAGATATGGCCATTTATTTCAAGGTAGACCCTATTTAATGCTTTCCATATATTTTCTATTTATCGAATATCCCTTAATATCTTTCTTAGATGAGTCGGAAGTCAAATTATTTTAATGCAGTTTTGTTTCCAAAGATCAAGTGAATTCTAAAAACACCTTTATAATTGAAATGGGGCAATTTTTGACGAAGATATGGCCATTTATTTCAAGGTAGACCCTATTTAATGCTTTCCATATATTTTCAATTTATCGAAGAATATCCCTTAATATCTTTCTTAGATGAGTCGGAAGTCAAAATATTTTAATGCAGTTTTGTTCCAAAGATCGAGTGAATTCTAAAAACACCTTTATAATTGAAATGGGGCAATTTTTGACGAAGATATGGCCATTTATTTCAAGGTAGACCCTATTTAATGCTTTCCATATATTTTCAATTTATCGAAGAATATCCCTTAATATCTTTCTTAGATGAGTCGGAAGTCAAATTATTTTAATGCAGTTTTGTTTCAAAGATTAAGTGAATTCTAAAAACACCTTTATAATTGAAGTGGGGCAATTTTTGACGAAGATATGGCTATTTATTTAAAGGTAGACCCTATTTAATGCTTTCCATATATTTTCTATTTATCGAAGAATATCCCTTAATATCTTTTTTAGATGAGTCGGAAGTCAAATTATTTTAATGCAGTTTTGTTTCAAAGTTCAAGTGAATTCTAAAAACACCTTTATAATTGAAATGGTGCAATTTTTGACGAAGATATGGCCATTTATTTCAAGGTAGACCCTATTTAATGCTTTCCATATATTTTCTATTTATCGAAGAATATCCCTTAATATCTTTCTTAGATGAGTCGGAAGTCAAATTATTTTAATGCAGTTTTCTTCCGAAGATCAAGTGAATTCTAAAAACACCTTTATAATTGAAATGGGGCAATTTTTGACGAAGATATGGCCATTTATTTCAAGGTAGACCCTATTTAATGCTTTCCATATATTTTCTATTTATCGAAGAATATCCCTTAATATCTTTCTTAGATGAGTCGGAAGTCAAATTATTTTAATGCAGTTTTGTTTCAAAGATTAAGTGAATTCTAAAAACACCTTTATAATTGAAATGGGGCAATTTTTGACGAAGATATCTCCATTTATTTCAAGGTAGACCCTATTTAATGCTTTCCATATATTTTCTATTTATCGAAGAATATCCCTTAATATCTTTCTTAGATGAGTCGGAAGTCAAATTATTTTAATGCAGTTTTGTTTCAAAGATTAAGCGAATTCTAAAAACACCTTTATAATTGAAGTGGGGCAATTTTTGACGAAGATATGGCCATTTATTTCAAGGTAGACCCTATTTAATGCTTTCCATATATTTTCTATTTATCGAAGAATATCCCTTAATATCTTTCTTAGATGAGTCGGAAGTCAAATTATTTTAATGCAGTTTTCTTCCAAAGATCAAGTGAATTCTAAAAACACCTTTATAATTGAAATGGGGCAATTTTTGACGAAGATATGGCCATTTATTTCAAGGTAGACCCTATTTAATGCTTTCCATATATTTTCTATTTATCGAAGAATATCCCTTAATATCTTTCTTAGATGAGTCGGAAGTCAAATTATTTTAATGCAGTTTTGTTTCCAAGATCAAGTGAATTCTAAAAACACCTTTATAATTGAAGTGGGGCAATTTTTGACGAAGATATGGCTATTTATTTCAAGGTAGACCCTATTTAATGCTTTCCATATATTTTCTATTTATCGAAGAATATCCCTTAATATCTTTTTCAGATGAGTCGGAAGTCAAATTATTTTAATGCAGTTTTGTTTCAAAGATCAAGTGAATTCTAAAAACACCTTTATAATTGAAATGGGGCAATTTTTGACGAAGATATGGCCATTTATTTCAAGGTAGACCCTATTTAATGCTTTCCATATATTTTCTATTTATCGAAGAATATCCCTTAATATCTTTCTTAGATGAGTCGGAAGTCAAATTATTTTAATGCAGTTTTGTTCCAAAGATCGAGTGAATTCTAAAAACACCTTTATAATTGAAATGGGGCAATTTTTGACGAAGATATGGCCATTTATTTCAAGGTAGACCCTATTTAATGCTTTCCATATATTTTCAATTTATCGAAGAATATCCCTTAATATCTTTCTTAGATGAGTCGGAAGTCAAATTATTTTAATGCAGTTTTATTTCAAAGATTAAGCGAATTCTAAAAACACCTTTATAATTGAAGTGGGGCAATTTTTGACGAAGATATGGCTATTTATTTCAAGGTAGACCCTATTTAATGCTTTCCATATATTTTCAATTTATCGAAGAATATCCCCTAATATCTTTTTTAGATGAGTCGGAAGTCAAATTATTTTAATGCAGTTTTGTTTCAAAGATCAAGTGAATTCTAAAAACACCTTTATAATTGAAATGGGGCAATTTTTGACGAAGATATGGCCATTTATTTCAAGGTAGACCCTATTTAATGCTTTCCATATATTTTCTATTTATCGAAGAATATCCCTTAATATCTTTCTTAGATGAGTCGGAAGTCAAATTATTTTAATGCAGTTTTGTTTTAAAGATTAAGCGAATTCTAAAAACACCTTTATAATTGAAGTGGGGCAATTTTTGACAAAGATATGGCTATTTATTTCAAGGTAAACCCTATTTAATGCTTTCCATATATTTTCTATTTATCGAAGAATATCCCTTAATATCTTTTTTAGATGAGTCGGAAGTCAAATTATTTTAATGCAATTTTCTTCCAAAGATCGAGTGAATTCTAAAAACACCTTTATAATTGAAATGGGGCAATTTTTGACGAAGATATCTTCATTTATTTCAAGGTAGACCCTATTTAATGCTTTCCATATATTTTCTATTTATCGAAGAATATCCCTTAATATCTTTCTTAGATGAGTCGGAAGTCAAATTATTCTAATTCAGTTTTGTTTCAAAGATTAAGCGAATTCTAAAAACACCTTTATAATTGAAATGGGGCAATTTTTGACGAAGATATGGCCATTTATTTCAAGGTAGACCCTATTTAATGCTTTCCATATATTTTCTTTTTATCAGAATATCCCTTAATATCTTTCTTAGATGAGTCGGAAGTCAAATTATTTCAATGCAGTTTTCTTCCAAAGATCGAGTGAATTCTAAAAACACCTTTATAATTGAAATGGGGCAATTGTTGACGAAGATATGGCCATTTATTTCAAGGTAGACCCTATTTAATGCTTTCCATATATTTTCAATTTATCGAAGAATATCCCTTAATATCTTTCTTAGATGAGTCGGAAGTCAAATTATTTTAATGCAGTTTTGTTTTAAAGATCAAGTGAATTCTAAAAACACCTTTATAATTGAAGTGGGGCAATTTTTGACGAAGATATGGCTATTTATTTCAAGGTAGACCCTATTTAATGCTTTCCATATATTTTCTATTTATCGAAGAATATCCCTTAATATCTTTTTTAGATGAGTC
>NW_025063151.1:0-20463 GCF_018153295.1 Drosophila grimshawi
ATGGGGCAAATTTTTGACGAAGATATGGCCATTTATTTCATGGTTGACCCTATTTAATGCTTTCCATATTTTCTATTTATCGAAGAATATCCCTTTACTATCTTTTTTAGATGAGTCGGAAGTCAAATTATTTTAATGCAGTTTTTTGTTCCAAAGATCGAGTGAATTCTAAAAACACCTTTATAATTGAAATGGGGCAATTTTTGACGAAGATATGGCCATTTATTTCAAGGTAGACCCTATTTTATGCTTTCCATATATTTTCTATTTATCGAAGAATATCCCTTAATATCTTTCTTAGATGAGTCGGAAGTCAAATTATTTTACTGCAGTTTGTTCAAAGATCAAGTGAATTCTAAAAACACCTTTATAATTGAAATGGGGCAATTTTGACGAAGATATGGCCATTTATTTCAAGGTAGACCCTATTTAATGCTTTCCATATATTTTCTATTTATCGAAGAATATCCCTTAATATCTTTCTTAGATGAGTTTGGAAGTCAAATTATTTTAATGCAGTTTTGTTTCAAAGATCAAGCGAATTCTAAAAACACCTTTATAATTGAAATGGGGCTTTTTAGACGAAGATATGGCCATTTATTTCAAGGTTGACCCTATTTAATGCTTTCCATATATTTTCATTTATCGAAGAATATCCCTTAATATCTTTCTTAGATGAGTTGGAAGTCAAATTATTTTAATGCAGTTTTGTTCCAAAGATCGAGTGAATTCTAAAAACACTTTTATAATTGAAATGGGGCAATTTTTGACGAAGATATGGCCATTTATTTCAAGGTAGACCCTATTTAATGCTTTCCATATATTTTTCTATTTTATCGAAGAATATCCCTTAATATCTTTTCTTAGATGAGTCGGAAGTCAAATTATTTTAATGCAGTTTTGTTTCAAAGATCGGGTGAATTCCTTAAAACACCTTTTATAATTGAAGTGGGGCAATTTTGACGAAGATATGGCCATTTATTTCAAGGTAGACCCCTATTTTAATGCTTTCCATATATTTTCTATTTATCGAAGAATATCCCTTAATATCCTTTCTTAGATGAGTCGGAAGTCAAATTATTTTAATGCAGTTTTGTTTCAAAGATCAGAGCGAATTCTAAAAACACCTTTTATAATTGAAATGGGGCAATTTTTTATGAAGATATGGCCATTTAATTCAAGGTAGACCCTATTTAATGCTTTCCATATATTTTCCATTTATCGAAGAATATCCCTTAATATCTTTCTTAGATGAGTCGGAAGTCAAATTATTTTAATGCAGTTTTGTTTCAAAGATTAAGGTGAATTCTAAAAACACCTTTTATAATTGAAATGGGGCAATTTTTTGACGAAGATATGGCCATTTATTTCAAGGTAGACCCTATTTAATGCTTTCCATATATTTTCTATTTATCGAAGAATATCCCTTAATATCTTTCTTAGATGAGTCGGAAGTCAAATTATTTTAATGCAGTTTTGTTCCAAAGATCGAGTGAATTCTAAAAACACCTTTATAATTGAAGTGGGGCAATTCTTGACGACGATATGGCCATTTATTTCAAGGTTGACCCTATTTAATGCTTTCCATATATTTTCTATTTATCGAAGAATATCCCTTAATATCTTTCTTAGATGAGTCGGAAGTCAAATTATTTAATGCAGTTTTGTTTCAAAGATTGGTTGAATTCTAAAAACACCTTTATAATTGAAATGGGGCAATTCTTGACGAAGATATGGCCATTTATTTCAAGGTAGACCCTATTTAATGCTTTCCATATATTTTCTATTTATCGAAGAATATCCCTTACTATCTTTCTTAGATGAGTCGGAAGTCAAATTATTTTAATGCAGTTTCTTGTTCCAAAGATTGAGTGAATTCTAAAACACCTTTATAATTGAAATGGGGCAATTTTTGACGAAGATATGGCCATTTATTTCAAGGTTGACCCTATTTACTGCTTTCCTTATATTTCTATTTATCGTCAAGAATATCCCTTAATATCTTTTTTAGATGAGTCGGAAGTCAAATTATTTTAATGCAGTTTTGTTTCAATGATCAAGTGAATTCTAAAAACACCTTTATAATTGAAATGGGGCAATTTTTGACGAAGATATGGCCATTTATTTCAAGGTAGACCCTATTTAATGCTTTCCATATATTTTCTATTTATCGAAGAATATCCCTTAATATCTTTTTTAGATGAGTCGAAAGTCAAATTATTTTAATGCAGTTTTGTTTCAAAGATCGAGTGAATTCTAAAAACACCTTTATAATTGAAGTGGGGCACTTTTTGACGAAGATATGGCCATTTATTTCAAGGTAGACCCTATTTAATGCTTTCCATATATTTTCTATTTATCGAAGAATATCCCTTAATATCTTTCTTAGATGAGTCGGAAGTCAAATTATTTTAATGCAGTTTTGTTCCAAAGATTGAGTGAATTCTAAAAACACCTTTATAATTGAAGTGGGGCAATTTTTGACGAAGATATGGCCATTTATTTCAAGGTAGACCCTATTTAATGCTTTCCATTTTTTTACTTTTTTGAATGGGTTGTTTTTTTTTATATTTTCTATTTATCGAAGAATATCCCTTAATATCTTTCTTAGATGAGTCGGAAGTCAAATTATTTTAATGCAGTTTTGTTTTAAAGATCAAGCGAATTCTAAAAACACCTTTATAATTGAAATGGGGCAATTTTTGACGAAGATATGGCCATTTATTTCAAGGTAGACCCTATTTAATGCTTTCCATATATTTTCTATTTATCGAAGAATATCCCTTAATATCTTTCTTAGATGAGTCGGAAGTCAAATTATTTTAATGCAGTTTTGTTCCAAAGATCGAGTGAATTCTAAAAACACCTTTATAATTGAAATGGGGCAATTTTTGATGAAGATATGGCCATTTATTTCAAGGTAGACCCTATTTAATGCTTTCCATATATTTTCTATTTATCGAAGAATATCCCTTAATATCTTTCTTAGATGAGTCGGACGTCAAATTATTTTAATGCAGTTTTCTTCCAAAGATCGAGTGAATTCTAAAAACACCTTTATAATTGAAATGGGGCAATTTTTGACGAAGATATGGCCATTTATTTCAAGGTAGACCCTATTTAATGCTTCTCAATATATTTTCTATTTATCGAAGAATATCCCTTAATATCTTTCTTAGATGAGTTGGAAGTCAAATTATTTTAATGCAGTTTTGTTCCAAAGATCAAGTGAATTCTAAAAACACCTTTATAATTGAAGTGGGGCAATTTTTGACGAAGATATGGCCATTTATTTCAAGGTAGACCCTATTTAATGCTTTCCATATATTTTCTATTTATCGAAGAATATCCCTTAATATCTTTCTTAGATGAGTCGGAAGTCAAATTATTTTAATGCAGTTTTGTTTCAAAGATCAAGCGAATTCTAAAAACACCTTTATAATTGAAATGAGCCATTTTTTGACGAAGATATGGCCATTTATTTCAAGGTAGACCCTATTTAATGCTTTTCCATATATTTTCTATTTATCGAAGAATATCCCTTTAATATCTTTTCTTAAGATGAGTCAGAAGTCAAATTATTTTAACCGCAGTTTTGTTCCAAAGATCAAGTGAATTCTAAAACACCTTTATAATTGAAATGGGGCAATTTTTGACGAAGATATGGCCATTTATTTCAAGGTAGACCCTATTTAATGCTTTCCATATATTTTCTATTTATCGAAGAATATCCCTTAATATCTTTTTAGATGAGTCGGAAGTCAAATTATTTTAATGCAGTTTTGTTTCAAAGATCAAGCGAATTCTAAAAACACCTTTATAATTGAAATGGGGCAATTTTTGACGAAGATATGGCCATTTATTTCAAGGTAGACCCTATTTAATGCTTTCCATATATTTTCTATTTATCGAAGAATATCCCTTAATATCTTTTTTAGATGAGTCGGAAGTCAAATTATTTTAATGCAGTTTTGTTCTAAAGATCAAGTGAATTCTAAAAACACCTTTATAATTGAAATGGGGCAATTTTTGACGAAGATATGGCCATTTATTTCAAGGTAGACCCTATTTAATGCTTTCCATATATTTTCTATTTATCGAAGAATATCCCTTAATATCTTTCTTAGATGAGTCGGAAGTCAAATTATTTTAATGCAGTTTTGTTCCAAAGATCAAGCGAATTCTAAAAACACCTTTATAATTGAAGTGGGGCAATTTTTGACGAAGATATGGCCATTTATTTCAAGGTAGACCCTATTTAATGCTTTCCATATATTTTCTATTTATCGAAGAATATCCCTTAATATCTTTCTTAGATGAGTCGGAAGTCAAATTATTTTAATGCAGTTTTGTTCCAAAGATCAAGCGAATTCTAAAAACACCTTTATAATTGAAATGGGGCAATTTTTGACGAAGATATGGCCATTTATTTCAAGGTTGACCCTATTTAATGCTTTCCATATATTTTCTATTTATCGAAGAATATCCCTTAATATCTTTCTTAGATGAGTCGGAAGTCAAATTATTTTAATGCAGTTTTGTTCCAAAGATCAAGTGAATTCTAAAAACACCTTTATAATTGAAATGGGGCAATTTTTGACGAAGATATGGCCATTTATTTCAAGGTAGACCCTATTTAATGCTTTCCATATATTTTCTATTTATCGAAGAATATCCCTTAATATCTTTCTTAGATGAGTCGGAAGTCAAATTATTTTAATGCAGTTTTGTTTCAAAGATCAAGTGAATTCTAAAAACACCTTTATAATTGAAATGGGGCAATTTTTGACGAAGATATGGCCATTTATTTCAAGGTAGACCCTATTTAATGCTTTCCATATATTTTCTATTTATCGAAGAATATCCCTTTTAATATCTTTCTTAGATGAGTCGGAAGTCAAATTATTTTAATGCAGTTTTGTTTCAAAGATCAAGTGAATTCTAAAAACACCTTTATAATTGAAATGGGGCAATTTTTGACGAAGATATGGCCATTTATTTCAAGGTAGACCCTATTTAATGCTTTCATATATTTTCTATTTATCGAAGAATATCCCTTAATATCTTTCTTAGATGAGTCGGAAGTCAAATTATTTTAATGCAGTTTTGTTTCAAAGATCAAGTGAATTCTAAAAACACCTTTATAATTGAAATGGGGCAATTTTTGACGAAGATATGGCCATTTATTTCAAGGTAGACCCTATTTAATGCTTTCCATATATTTTCTATTTATCGAAGAATATCCCTTAATATCTTTCTTAGATGAGTCGGAAGTCAAATTATTTTAATGCAGTTTTGTTCCAAAGATCAAGTGAATTCTAAAAACACCTTTATAATTGAAGTGGGGCATTTTTGACGAAGATATGGCCATTTATTTCAAGGTAGACCCTATTTAATGCTTTCCATATATTTTCTATTTATTGAAGAATATCCCTTAATATCTTTTTTAGATGAGTCGGAAGTCAAATTATTTTAATGCAGTTTTGTTCCAAAGATCAAGTGAATTCTAAAAACACCTTTATAATTGAAATGGGGCAATTTTTGACGAAGATATGGCCATTTATTTCAAGGTGGACCCTATTTAATGCTTTCCATATATTTTCTATTTATCGAAGAATATCCCTTAATATCTTTCTTAGATGAGTCGGAAGTCAAATTATTTTAATGCAGTTTTGTTCCAAAGATCAAGTGAATTCTAAAAACACCTTTATAATTGAAATGGGGCAATTTTTGACGAAGATATGGCCATTTATTTCAAGGTAGACCCTATTTAATGCTTTCCATATATTTTCTATTTATCGAAGAATATCCCTTAATATCTTTCTTAGATGAGTCGGAAGTCAAATTATTTTAATGCAGTTTTGTTTCAAAGATTGAGCGAATTCTAAAAACACCTTTATAATTGAAGTGGGGCAATTTTTGACGAAGATATGGCCATTTATTTCAAGGTAGACCCTATTTAATGCTTTCCATATATTTTCTATTTATCGAAGAATATCCCTTAATATCTTTCTTAGATGAGTCGGAAGTCAAATTATTTTAATGCAGTTTTGTTTCAAAGATCAAGTGAATTCTAAAAACACCTTTATAATTGAAATGGGGCAATTTTTGACGAAGATATGGCCATTTATTTCAAGGTAGACCCTATTTAATGCTTTCCATATATTTTCTATTTATCGAAGAATATCCCTTAATATCTTTCTTAGATGAGTCGGAAGTCAAATTATTTTAATGCAGTTTTGTTTCAAAGATCAAGCGAATTCTAAAAACACCTTTATAATTGAAATGGGGCAATTTTTGACGAAGATATGGCCATTTATTTCAAGGTAGACCCTATTTAATGCTTTCCATATATTTTCTATTTATCGAAGAATATCCCTTAATATCTTTCTTAGATGAGTCGGAAGTCAAATTATTTTAATGCAGTTTTGTTTCCAAAGATCAAGTGAATTCTAAAAACACCTTTATAATTGAAATGGGGCAATTTTTGACGAAGATATGGCCATTTATTTCAAGGTAGACCCTATTTAATGCTTTCCATATATTTTCTATTTATCGAAGAATATCCCTTAATATCTTTCTTAGATGAGTCGGAAGTCAAATTATTTTAATGCAGTTTTGTTCCAAAGATCAAGTGAATTCTAAAAACACCTTTATAATTGAAGTGGGGCAATTTTTGACGAAGATATGGCCATTTATTTCAAGGTAGACCCTATTTAATGCTTTCCATATATTTTCTATTTATCGAAGAATATCCCTTAATATCTTTCTTAGATGAGTCGGAAGTCAAATTATTTTAATGCAGTTTTGTTCCAAAGATCAAGGGAATTCTAAAAACACCTTTATAATTGAAATGGGGCAATTTTTGACGAAGATATGGCCATTTATTTCAAGGTAGACCCTATTTAATGCTTTCCATATATTTTCTATTTATCGAAGAATATCCCTTAATATCTTTCTTAGATGAGTCGGAAGTCAAATTATTTTAATGCAGTTTTGTTCCAAAGATCAAGTGAATTCTAAAAACACCTTTATAATTGAAATGGGGCAATTTTTGACGAAGATATGGCCATTTATTTCAAGGTAGACCCTATTTAATGCTTTCCATATATTTTCTATTTATCGAAGAATATCCCTTAATATCTTTCTTAGATGAGTCGGAAGTCAAATTATTTTAATGCAGTTTTGTTTCAAAGATCAAGTGAATTCTAAAAAACACCTTTATAATTGAAATGGGGCAATTTTTGACGAAGATATGGCCATTTATTTCAAGGTAGACCCTATTTAATGCTTTCCATATATTTTCTATTTATCGAAGAATATCCCTTAATATCTTCTTAGATGAGTCGGAAGTCAAATTATTTTAATGCAGTTTTGTTTCAAAGATCAAGTGAATTCTAAAAACACCTTTATAATTGAAATGGGGCAATTTTTGACGAAGATATGGCCATTTATTTCAAGGTAGACCCTATTTAATGCTTTCCATATATTTTCTATTTATCGAAGAATATCCCTTTAATATCTTTTTTAGATGAGTCGGAAGTCAAATTATTTTAATGCAGTTTTGTTTCAAAGATTAAGCGAATTCTAAAAACACCTTTATAATTGAAATGGGGCAATTTTTGACGAAGATATGGCCATTTATTTCAAGGTAGACCCTATTTAATGCTTTCCATATATTTTCTATTTATCGAAGAATATCCCTTAATATCTTTCTTAGATGAGTCGGAAGTCAAATTATTTTAATGCAGTTTTGTTCCAAAGATTAAGCGAATTCTAAAAACACCTTTATAATTGAAATGGGGCAATTTTTGACGAAGATATGGCCATTTATTTCCAAGGTAGACCCTATTTAATGCTTTCCATATATTTTCTATTTATCGAAGAATATCCCTTAATATCTTTCTTAGATGAGTCGGAAGTCAAATTATTTTAATGCAGTTTTGTTCCAAAGATCAAGTGAATTCTAAAAACACCTTTATAATTGAAATTGGGCAATTTTTGACGAAGATATGGCCATTTATTTCAAGGTAGACCCTATTTAATGCTTTCCATATATTTTCTATTTATCGAAGAATATCCCTTAATATCTTTCTTAGATGAGTCGGAAGTCAAATTATTTTAATGCAGTTTTGTTCCAAAGATTAAGTGAATTCTAAAAACACCTTTATAATTGAAGTGGGGCAATTTTTGACGAAGATATGGCCATTTATTTCAAGGTAGACCCTATTTAATGCTTTCCATATATTTTCTATTTATCGAAGAATATCCCTTAATATCTTTTTTAGATGAGTCGGAAGTCAAATTATTTTAATGTAGTTTTGTTTCAAAGATTAAGCGAATTCTAAAAACACCTTTATAATTGAAATGGGGCAATTTTTGACGAAGATATGGCCATTTATTTCAAGGTAGACCCTATTTAATGCTTTCCATATATTTTCTATTTATCGAAGAATATCCCTTAATATCTTTCTTAGATGAGTCGGAAGTCAAATTATTTTAATGCAGTTTTGTTCCAAAGATCAAGTGAATTCTAAAAACACCTTTATAATTGAAATGGGGCAATTTTTGACGAAGATATGGCCATTTATTTCAAGGTAGACCCTATTTAATGCTTTCCATATATTTTCTATTTATCGAAGAATATCCCTTAATATCTTTTTAGATGAGTCGGAAGTCAAATTATTTTAATGCAGTTTTGTTTCAAAGATTAAGCGAATTCTAAAAACACCTTTATAATTGAAATGGGGCAATTTTTGACGAAGATATGGCCATTTATTTCAAGGTAGACCCTATTTAATGCTTTCCATATATTTTCTATTTATCAAGAATATCCCTTAATATCTTTCTTAGATGAGTTGGAAGTCAAATTATTTTAATGCAGTTTTGTTCCAAAGATTAAGCGAATTCTAAAAACACCTTTTATAATTGAAATGGGGCAATTTTTGACGAAGATATGGCCTTTTATTTCAAGGTAGACCCTATTTAATGCTTTCCATATATTTTCTATTTATCGAAGAATATCCCTTAATATCTTTCTTAGATGAGCCGGAAGTCAAATTATTTTAATGCAGTTTTGTTCCAAAGATCAAGTGAATTCTAAAAACACCTTTATAATTGAAGTGGGGCAATTTTTGACGAAGATATGGCCATTTATTTCAAGGTAGACCCTATTTAATGCTTTCCATATATTTTCTATTTATCGAAGAATATCCCTTAATATCTTTTTAGATGAGTCGGAAGTCAAATTATTTTAATACAGTTTTGTTTCAAAGATTAAGCGAATTCTAAAAACACCTTTATAATTGAAGTGGGGCAATTTTTGACGAAGATATGGCCATTTATTTCAAGGTAGACCCTATTTAATGCTTTCCATATATTTTCTATTTATCGAAGAATATCCCTTAATATCTTTCTTAGATGAGTCGGAAGTCAAATTATTTTAATGCAGTTTTGTTTCAAAGATTAAGCGAATTCTAAAAACACCTTTATAATTGAAGTGGGGCAATTTTTGACGAAGATATGGCTATTTATTTCAAGGTAGACCCTATTTAATACTTTCCATATATTTTCTATTTATCGAAGAATATCCCTTAATATCTTTTTTAGATGAGTCGGAAGTCAAATTATTTTAATGCAGTTTTGTTTCAAAGATTAAGCGAATTCTAAAAACACCTTTATAATTGAAGTGGGGCAATTTTTGACGAAGATATGGCCATTTATTTCAAGGTAGACCCTATTTAATGCTTTCCATATATTTGCTATTTATCGAAGAATATCCCTTAATATCTTTCTTAGATATGTCAGAAGTCAAATTATTTTAATGCAGTTTTGTTTTAAAGATCAAGTGAATTCTAAAAACACCTTTATAATTGAAATGGGGCAATTTTTGACGAAGATATGGCCATTTATTTCAAGGTAGACACTATTTAATGCTTTCCATATATTTTCTATTCATCAAAGAACATCCCTTAATATCTTTCTTAGATGAGTCGGAAGTCAAATTATTTTAATGCAGTTTTGTTTCAAAGATCAAGCGAATTCTAAAAGCACCTTTATAATTGAAATTGGGCAATTTTAGATGAAGATATGGCCATTTATTTCAAGGTAGACCCTATTTAATGCTTTCCATATATTTTCTATTTATCGAAGAATATCCCTTAATATCTTTTTTAGATGAGTCGGAAGTCAAATTATTTTAATGCAGTTTTGTTCCAAAGATCAAGTGAATTCTAAAAACACCTTTATAATTGAAATGGGGCAATTTTTTGACGAAGATATGGCCATTTATTTCAAGGTAGACACTATTTAATGCTTTCCATATATTTTCTATTCATCAAAGAATATCCCTTAATATCTTTCTTAGATGAGTCGGAAGTCAAATTATTTTAATGCAGTTTTGTTTCAAAGATTAAGCGAATTCTAAAAACACCTTTATAATTGAAGTGGGGCAATTTTTGACGAAGATATGGTCTTTTATTTCAAGGTAGACCTTATTTAATGCTTTCCATGTATTTTTAAATTTATCGAAGAATATCCCTTAATATCTTTTTTAGATGAGTCGGAAGTCAAATTATTTTAATGCAGTTTTGTTTCAAAGATCAAGCGAATTCTAAAAGCACCTTTATAATTGAAATTGGGCAATTTTAGATGAAGATATGGCCATTTATTTCAAGGTAGACCCTATTTAATGCTTTCCATATATTTTCTATTTATCGAAGAATATCCCTTAATATCTTTCTTAGATGAGTCGGAAGTCAAATTATTTTAATGCAGTTTTGTTCCAAAGATCAAGTGAATTCTAAAAACTCCTTTATAATTGAAATGGGGCAATTTTTGACGAAGATATGGCCATTTATTTCAAGGTAGACCCTATTTAATGCTTTCCATATATTTTCTATTTATCGAAGAATATCCCTTAATATCTTTCTTAGATGAGTCGAAAGTCAAATTATTTTAATGCAGTTTTGTTCCAAAGATCAAGTGAATTCTAAAAACACCTTTATAATTGAAGTGGGACAATTTTTGACGAAGATATGGCCATTTATTTCAAGGTAGACCCAATTTAATGCTTTCCATATATTTTCTATTTATCGAAGAATATCCCTTAATATCTTTTTTAGATGAGTCGGAAGTCAAATTATGTTAATGCAGTTTTGTTTCAAAGATGAAGCGAATTCTAAAAACACCTTTATAATTGAAATGGGGCAATTTTTGACGAAGATATGGCCATTTATTTCAAGGTAGACCCTATTTAATGCTTTCAATATATTTTCTATTTATCGAATATCCCTTAATATCTTTCTTAGATGAGTCGGAAGTCAAATTATTTTAATGCAGTTTTGTTCCAAAGATCGAGTGAATTCTAAAAACACCTTTATAATTGAAATGGGGCAATTTTTGACGAAGATATGGCCTTTTATTTCAAGGTAGACCCTATTTAATGCTTTCCATATATTTTCTATTTATCGAAGAATATCCCTTAATATCTTTCTTAGATGAGTCGGAAGTCAAATTATTTTAATGCAATTTTGTTCCAAAGATTAAGCGAATTCTAAAAACACCTTTATAATTGAAGTGGGGCAATTTTTGACGAAGATATGGCCATTTATTTCAAGGTAGACCCTATTTAATGCTTTCCATATATTTGCTATTTATCGAAGAATATCCCTTAATATCTTTCTTAGATATGTCAGAAGTCAAATTATTTTAATGCAGTTTTGTTTTAAAGATCAAGTGAATTCTAAAAACACCTTTATAATTGAAATGGGGCAATTTTTGACGAAGATATGGCCATTTATTTCAAGGTAGACCCTATTTAATGCTTTCCATATATTTTCTATTTATCGAATATCCCTTAATATCTTTCTTAGATGTTTTGTTTCAAAGATCAAGCGAATTCTAAAAGCACCTTTATAATTGAAATTGGGCTATTTTAGATGAAGATATGGCCATTTATTTCAAGGTAGACCCTATTTAATGCTTTCCATATATTTTCTATTTATCGAAGAATATCCCTTAATATCTTTCTTAGATGAGTCGGAAGTCAAATTATTTTAATACAGTTTTGTTTCAAAGATTAAGCGAATTCTAAAAACACCTTTATAATTGAAGTGGGGCAATTTTTGACGAAGATATGGCTATTTATTTCAAGGTAGACCCTATTTAATGCTTTCCATATATTTTCTATTTATCGAAGAATATCCCTTAATATCTTTTTTAGATGAGTCGGAAGTCAAATTATTTTAATGCAGTTTTGTTTCAAAGATTAAGCGAATTCTAAAAACACCTTTATAATTGAAGTGGGGCAATTTTTGACGAAGATATGGCCATTTATTTCAAGGTAGGCCCTATTTAATGCTTTCCATATATTTTCTATTTATCGAAGAATATCCCTTAATATCTTTCTTAGATGAGCCGGAAGTCAAATTATTTTAATGCAGTTTTGTTCCAAAGATCAAGTGAATTCTAAAAACACCTTTATAATTGAAATGGGGCAATTTTTGACGAAGATATGGCCATTTATTTCAAGGTAGACACTATTTAATGCTTTCCATATATTTTCTATTTATCGAATATCCCTTAATATCTTTCTTAGATGAGTCGGAAGTCAAATTATTTTAATACAGTTTTGTTTCAAAGATTGGGCGAATTCTAAAAACACCTTTATAATTGAAGTGGCACAATTTTTGACGAAGATATGGCCATTTATTTCAAGGTAGACCCCATTTAATGCTTTCCATATATTTTCTATTTATCGAAGAATATCCCTTAATATCTTTCTTAGATGAGTCGGAAGTCAAATTATTTTAATGCAGTTTTGTTCCAAGGATCAAGTGAATTCTAAAAACACCTTTATAATTGAAATGGGGCAATTTTTGACGAAGATATGGCCTTTTATTTCAAGGTAGACCCTATTTAATGCTTTCCATATATTTTCTATTTATCGAAGAATATCCCTTAATATCTTTCTTAGATGAGTCGGAAGTCAAATTATTTTAATGCAGTTTTGTTTCAAAGATTAAGCGAATTCTAAAAACACCTTTATAATTGAAGTGGGGCAATTTTTGACGAAGATATGGCCATTTATTTCAAGGTAGACCCTATTTAATGCTTTCCATATATTTGCTATTTATCGAAGAATATCCCTTAATATCTTTCTTAGATATGTCAGAAGTCAAATTATTTTAATGCAGTTTTTGTTTTAAAGATCAAGTGAATTCTAAAAACACCTTTATAATTGAAATGGGGCAATTTTTGACGAAGATATGGCCATTTATTTCAAGGTAGACACTATTTAATGCTTTCCATATATTTTCTATTTATCGAATATCCCTTAATATCTTTCTTAGATGTTTTGTTTCAGAGATCAAGCGAATTCTAAAAGCACCTTTATAATTGAAATTGGGCTATTTTAGATGAAGATATGGCCATTTATTTCAAGGTAGACCCTATTTAATGCTTTCCATATATTTTCTATTTATCGAAGAATATCCCTTAATATCTTTCTTAGATGAGTCGGAAGTCAAATTATTTTAATACAGTTTTGTTTCAAAGATTAAGCGAATTCTAAAAACACCTTTATAATTGAAGTGGGGCAATTTTTGACGAAGATATGGCTATTTATTTCAAGGTAGACCCTATTTAATGCTTTCCATATATTTTCTATTTATCGAAGAATATCCCTTAATATCTTTTTAGATGAGTCGGAAGTCAAATTATTTTAATGCAGTTTTGTTTCAAAGATTAAGTGAATTCTAAAACACCTTTATAATTGAAGTGGGGCAATTTTTGACGAAGATATGGCCATTTATTTCAAGGTAGGCCCTATTTAATGCTTTCCATATATTTTCTATTTATCGAAGAATATCCCTTAATATCTTTCTTAGATGAGCCGGAAGTCAAATTATTTTAATGCAGTTTTGTTCCAAAGATCAAGTGAATTCTAAAAACACCTTTATAATTGAAGTGGGGCAATTTTTGACGAAGATATGGCCATTTATTTCAAGGTAGACCCTATTTAATGCTTTCCATATATTTTCTATTTATCGAAGAATATCCCTTAATATCTTTCTTAGATGAGTCGGAAGTCAAATTATTTTAATACAGTTTTGTTTCAAAGATTGGGCGAATTCTAAAAACACCTTTATAATTGAAGTGGCACAATTTTTGACGAAGATATGGCCATTTATTTCAAGGTAGACCCTATTTAATGCTTTCCATATATTTTCTATTTATCGAAGAATATCCCTTAATATCTTTCTTAGATGAGTCGGAAGTCAAATTATTTTAATGCAGTTTTGTTCCAAGGATCAAGTGAATTCTAAAAACACCTTTATAATTGAAATGGGGCAATTTTTGACGAAGATATGGCCATTTATTTCAAGGTAGACCCTATTTAATGCTTTCCATATATTTTCTATTTATCGAAGAATATCCCTTAATATCTTTCTTAGATGAGTCGGAAGTCAAATTATTTTAATGCAGTTTTGTTTCAAAGATTAAGCGAATTCTAAAAACACCTTTATAATTGAAGTGGGGCAATTTTTGACGAAGATATGGCCATTTATTTCAAGGTAGACCCTATTTAATGCTTTCCATATATTTTCTATTTATCGAAGAATATCCCTTAATATCTTTCTTAGATGAGTCAGAAGTCAAATTATTTTAATGCAGTTTTGTTCCAAAGATCAAGTGAATTCTAAAAACACCTTTATAATTGAAATGGGGCAATTTTTGACGAAGATATGGCCATTTATTTCAAGGTAGACACTATTTAATGCTTTCCATATATTTTCTATTTATCGAAGAATATCCCTTAATATCTTTCTTAGATGAGTCGGAAGTCAAATTATTTTAATGCAGTTTTGTTTCAAAGATCAAGCGAATTCTAAAAGCACCTTTATAATTGAAATTGGGCTATTTTAGATGAAGATATGGCCATTTATTTCAAGGTAGACCCTATTTAATGCTTTCCATATATTTTCTATTTATCGAAGAATATCCCTTAATATCTTTCTTAGATGAGTCGGAAGTCAAATTATTTTAATGCAGTTTTGTTTCAAAGATCAAGCGAATTCTAAAAACACCTTTATAATTGAAATGGGGCATATTTTGACGAAGATATGGCCATTTATTTCAAGGTAGACCCTATTTAATGCTTTCCATATATTTTCTATTTATCGAAGAATATCCCTTAATATCTTTCTTAGATGAGCCGGAAGTCAAATTATTTTAAAGCAGTTTTGTTCCAAAGATCGAGCGAATTCTAAAAACACCTTTATAATTGAAATGGGGCAATTTTTGACGAAGATATGGCCATTTATTTCAAGGTAGACCCTATTTAATGCTTTCCATATATTTTCTATTTATCGAAGAATATCCCCTTAATATCTTTCTTAGATGAGTCGGAAGTCAAATTATTTTTAATGCAGTTTTGTTCCCAAAGATTGAGTGAATTCTAAAAACACCTTTATAATTGAAGTGGGGCAATTTTTGACGAAGATATGGCCATTTATTTCAAGGTAGACCCTATTTAATGCTTTCCATATATTTTCTATTTATCGCAAAGAATATCCCTTAATATCTTTCTTAGATGAGTCGGAAGTCAAATTATTTTAATGCAGTTTTGTTTCAAAGATTAAGCGAATTCTAAAAACACCTTTTATAATTGAAATGGGGCAATTTTGACGAAGATATGGCCATTTACTTCAAGGTAGACCCTATTTAATGCTTTCCACATATTTTCTATTTATCGAAGAATATCCTTAATATCTTTCTTAGATGAGTCGGAAGTCAAATTATTTTAATGCAGTTTTGTTCCAAAGATCAAGCGAATTCTAAAAACACCTTTATAATTGAAGTGGGGAATTTTGACGAAGATATGGCCATTTATTTCAAGGTAGACCCTATTTAATGCTTTCCATATATTTTCTATTTATCAAAGAATATCCCTTAATATCTTTTTTAGATTGAGTCGGAAGTCAAATTATTTTAATGCAGTTTTGTTTCAAAGATTAAGTGAATTCCTAAAACACCTTTATAATTGAAGTGGGGCAATTTTTGACGAAGATATGGCCATTTATTTCAAGGTAGACCCTATTTAATGCTTTCCATATATTTTCTATTTATCGAAGAATATCCCTTAATATCTTTCTTAGATGAGTCGAGTCAAATTATTTTAATGCAGTTTTGTTCCAAAGATCAAGCGAATTCTAAAAACACCTTTATAATTGAAATGGGGCAATTTTTAAGTATGAAGATATGGCCATTTATTTCAAGGTAGACCCTATTTAATGCTTTCCATATATTTTCTATTTATCGAAGAATATCCCTTTAATATCTTTTCTTAGATGAGTCGGAAGTCCAAATTATTTTAATGCAGTTTTGTTTCAAAGATCAAGGGAATTCTAAAAACAACTTTATAATTGAAATTGGGCTATTTTTGACGAAGATATGGCCATTTATTTCAAGGTAGACCCCTATTTAATGCTTTCCATATATTTTCTATTTATCGAAGAATATCCCTTACATATCTTTCTTAGATGAGTCGGAAGTCAAATTATTTTAATGCAGTTTTGTTCCAAAGATCAAGTGAATTCTAAAAACACCTTTATAATTGAAGTGGGGCAATTTTTGACGAAGATATGGCCATTTATTTTCCAAGGTAGACCCTATTTAATGCTTTCCATATATTTTCTATTTATCGAAGAATATCCTCTTAATATCTTTCTTAGATGAGTCGGAAGTCAAATTATTTTAATGCAGTTTTGTTTCAAAGAGATCAAGGAATTCTAAAAACACCTTTTATAATTGAAATGGGGCAATTTTTGACGAAGATATGGCCATTTATTTCAAGGTAGACCCTATTTAATGCTTTCCATATATTTTCTATTTATCGAAGAATATCCCTTAATATCTTTTTCTTAGGATGAGTCGGAAGTCAAATTATTTTAATGCAGTTTTGTTCACAAAGATCGAGGGAATTCTAAAAACACCTTTATAATTGAAATGGGGCAATTTTTGACGAAGATATGGCCATTTATTTCAAGGTAGACCCTATTTAATGCTTTCCATACATTTTCTATTTATCGAAGAATATCCCTTAATATCTTTCTTAGATGAGTCGGAAGTCAAATTATTTTAATGCAGTTTGTTTCAAAGATCAAGTGAATTCTAAAAACACCTTTTTATAATTGAGTGGGGCAATTTTTGACGAAGATATGGCCCATTTATTTCCAAGGTAGACCCTATTTAATGCTTTCCATATATTTTCTATTTATCGAAGAATATCCCTTAATATCTTTTTTGAGATGAGTCGGAAGTCAAATTATTTTAATGCAGTTTTGTTTCAAAGATTAAGCGAATTCCACTAAAAACACCTTTATAATTGAAGGGTGGGGCAATTTTTGACGAAGATATGGCCATTTATTTCAAGGTAGACACTATTTAATGCTTTCCATATATTTTCTATTTATCGAAGAATATCCCTTAATATCTTTCTTAGATGAGTTTGAAGTCAAATTATTTTAATGCAGTTTTGTTCCAAAGATTAAGTGAATTCAGAAAACACCTTTTATAATTGAAGTGGGGCAATTTTTGACGTGAAGATATGGCCATTTATTTCAAGGCAGACCCTATTTAATGCTTTCCATATATTTTAAATTTATCGAAGAATATCCCTTAATATCTTTCTTAGATGAGTCGGAAGTCAAATTATTTCAATGCAGTTTTGTTCCAAAGATCAAGTGAATTCTTAAAACACCTTTAATATTGAAGTGGGACAATTTTTGACGAAGATATGGCCATTTATTTCAAGGTAGACCCTATTTAATGCTTTCCACATATTTTCTATTTATCGAAGAATTTATCCCCTTAATATCTTTTTTTTTTAGATGAGTTGGAAGTCAAATTATTTTAATGCAGTTTTTCTTTCAAAGATTAAGCGAATTCTAAAAACACCTTTCAGAATTGAAATGGGGCAATTTTTGACGAAGATATGGCCATTTATTTCAAGGTAGACCCCTATTTAATGCTTTCCATATATTTTCTATTTATCGAGAGAATATCCCTTAATATCTTTCTTAGATGAGTCGGAAGTCAAATTATTTTAATGCAGTTTGTTCCAAAGATCAGAGTGAATTCTAAAAACACCTTTTATAATTGAAGTGGGACAATTCTTTTGACGAAGATATGGCCATTTACTTCAAGGTAGACCCTTTTAATGCTTTCCATATATTTTCTATTTATCGAAGAGAATATCCCTTAATATCTTTCTTTGATGAGTCGGAAGTCAAATTATTTTAATGCAGTTTTGTTTCAAAGATCGGCGAATTCTAAAAACACCTTTATATTGAAGTGGGAAAATTTTTGACCTTGAAGATATGGCCATTTATTTCAAGGTAGACCCTATTTAATGCTTTCCATATATTTTCTATTTATCAAAGAATATCCCTTAATATCTTTTTTAGATGAGTCGGAAGTCAAATTATTTTAATGCAGTTTTGTTCCAAAGATCGAGTGAATTCTAAAAACAACACCTTTATAATTGAAATGGGGATTTTTGACATAAGATATGGCCTTTTATTTCAAGGTAGACCCCTTTTAATGCTTTCCATATATTTTCTATTTATCGAAGAATATCCCTTAATATCTTTCTTAGATGAGTCGGAAGTCAAATTATTTTTAATGCAGTTTTGTTTCAAAGAGCAATTGAATTCTAAAAACACCTTTATAATTGGAGTGTGGCACTTTTTGACGAAGATATGGCCATTTATTTCCAGGTAGACCCTATTTAATGCTTTCCATATATTTTCTATTTATCGAAGAATATCCCTTAATATCTTTTTTAGATGAGTCGGAAGTCAAATTAATTTAATACAGTTTTGTTTCAAAGATTAAGTTAATTCTAAAAACACCTTTATAATTGAAGTGGGGCAATTTTTGACGAAGATATGGCCATTTATTTCAAGGTAGACCCTATTTAATGCTTTCCATATATTTTCTATTTATCGAATATCCCTTAATATCTTTCTTAGATGAGTCGGAAGTCAAATTATTTTTAATGCAGTTTTGTTCCAAAGATCAAGCGAATTCTAAAAACACCTTTATAATTGAAATGGGGGGCATTTTTGACGAAGAGATAGCCATTTATTTCAAGGTAGACCCTATTTAATGCTTTCCATATATTTTCTATTTATCTTTGAAGAATATCCCTTAATATCTTTTTTAGATTAATCGGAAGTCAAATTATTTTAATGCAGTTTTGTTCCAAAGATCAAGTGAATTCTAAAAACACGCTTTATAATTGAAATGGGGGCAATTTCACGAAGATATGGCCATTTATTTTAAGGTAGACCCTATTTAATGCTTTCCATATATTTTCTATTTATCAAAGACTATCCCTTTCTTTTTTTTTTTTTTTTTTTTTAATATCTTTTTTAGATGAGTCGGAAGTCAAATTATTTTAATGCAGTTTTGTTTCAAAGATTAAGTGAATCTCCAAAAACACCTTTATTTAGCGGGGCAATTTTTGACGAAGATATGGCCATTTATTTCAAGGTAGACCCTATTTAATGCTTTCCATATATTTTATATTTATCGAAGAATATCCCTTAATATCTTTTTTAGATGAGTCGGAAGTCAAATTATTTTAATGCAGTTTTGTTCCAAAGATCAAGTGAATTCTAAAAACACCTTTATAATTGAAGTGGGACAATTTGCGACGAAGATTTGGCCATTTATTTCAAGGTAGACCCTATTTAATGCTTTCCATATATTTTCTATTTATCGAAGAATATCCCTTAATATCTTTCTTAGATGAGTCGGAAGTCAAATTATTTTTAATGCAGATTTTGTTCCAAAGATCAAGTGAATTCTAAAACACCTTTATAATTGAATGGGGCAATTTTTGACGAAGATATGGCCATTTATTTCAATGTAGACCCATCTAATGCTTTCCATATATTTTCTATTTATCGAAGAATATCCCTTCATATCTTTTCTTAGATGAGTCGGACGTCAAATTATTTTAATACAGTTTCTTCAAAGATCAAGGAATTCTAAAAACACCTTTATAATTGAAGTGGGGCAATTTGACGAAGATATGGCCATTTATTTCAAGGTAGACCCTATTTAATGCTTTCCATATATTTTTCTATTTATCGAGGAGAATATCCCTTAATATCTTTTTTTAGATGAGGTCGGAAGTCAAATTATTTTAATGCAGTTTTCTTCCAAAGATTAAGCGAATTCTAAAAACTACCTTTATAATTGAAGTGGGTTTTGACGAAGATATGGCCATTTATTTCAGTCAGACCCTGTTAATAACTTTCCATATATTTTCTATTTATCAAAGAATATCGCGATGTCTTTCTTACCCTGTTTAGGTCGGAAGTCAAATTATTTTAATGCAGTTTTGTTCCAAAGATCAAGTGAATTCTGAAAACACCTTTATAATTAAAT
>NW_025063152.1:0-6361 GCF_018153295.1 Drosophila grimshawi
TGAAGCAGAGTCGAAATATATAAAAAGGGCTTCATAATGTTGAAAAAGAAATTCTGACTTCTGCCAATTATTGGCGAAGATACATCCGGTTGAATTTGGAAACCGAAACTTAAAACGTCAATTTCGAAATAGACTTCGCGACTACAAATTTTCAGCTTTTGATGCAGAGTCAAAATATATAAAAAGGGCTTCATAATGTTGAAAGAAATTCTGACTTCTGGACAATTATTGGCGAAGATACATCCGTTTGAATTTGGGAAAAGAAACTTAAACCGCCAATATCTCGAAAATGACTTCGAGACTACATATTTTCAGCTTTTGATGCAGAATCAAAATATATAAAAGGGGTTCATAATGTTGAAAGAAATTCTAACTTCTTATAGTTATTAAGGAAGATACATCCGTTTGAATTTGGAAACAGAAACTGTAAAACGTCAATTTCTCGAAATGACTTCGAGACTACATATTTTCAGCTTTTGAAGCAGAGTCAAAATATATAAAAAGGGCTTCATAATGTTGAAAGAAATTCTAACTTCTGACAATTATTGGCGAAGATACATCCGTTTGAATTTGGAAACCGAAACTTAAAACGTCAATTTCTCGAAATGACTTCGCGACTACATATTTTCAGCTTTTTGATGCAGAGTCAAAATATATATAAAAAGGGCTTCATAATGCTGAAAGAAATTCTAACTTCTGACAATTATTGGCGAAGTACATCCGTTTGAATTTGGGAACAGAAACTTAAAACGTCAATTTCTCGAAATGACTTCGCGACTACATATTTTCAGCTTTTGATGCAGAGTCAAAATATATAAAAAGGGCTTCATAATGTTGAAAGAAATTTGACTTCTGACAATTATTGGCGAAGATACATCCGTTTGAATTTGGGAACAGAAACTTAAAACGCCAATATCTCGAAATGACTTCGAGACTACATATTTTCAGCTTTTGATGCAGAGTCAAAATATATAAAAAGGGGTTCATAATGTTGCAAGAAATTCTAACTTCTGACAATTATTGGCGAAGATACATCCGTTTGAATTTGGAAACCGAAACTTAAAACGTCAATTTCTCGAAATGACTTCGAGACTACAGATTTTCAGCTTTTGATGCAGAGTCTAAATATATAAAAAGGGCTTCATAATGTTGAAAGAAATTCTAACTTCTGACAATTATTGGCGAAGATACATCCGTTTGAATTTGGAAACAGAAACTTAAAATGTCAATTTCTCGAAATGACTTCGAGACTACATATTTTCAGCTTTTGATGCAGGGTCAAAATATATAAAAAGGGCTTCATAATGTTGAAAGAAATTCTAACTTCTGACAATTATTGACGAAGATACATCCGTTTGAATTTGGAAACCGAAACTTAAAACGTCAATTTCTCGAAATGACTTCGCGATTACATATTTTCAGCTTTTGATGCATAGTCAAAATATATAAAAAGGGCTTCATAATGTTGAAAGAAATTCTAACTGCTGACAATTATTGGCGAAGATACATCCGTTTGAATTTGGAAACAGAAACTTAAAACGTCAATTTCTCGAAATGACTTCGAGACTACATATTTTCAGCTTTTGATGCAGAATCAAAATAGATAAAAAGGGCTTCATAATGTTGAAAGAAATTCTAACTTCTGACAATTATTGGCGAAGATACATCCGTTTGAATTTGGAAACAGAAACTTGAAACGTCAATTTCTCGAAATGACTTCGAGACTACATATTTTCAGATTTTGATGCAGAGTCAAAATATATATAAAAGGCTTCATAATGTTGAAAGAAATTCTAACTTCTGACAATTATTGGCGAAGATACATCCGTTTGAATTTGGAAAGAGACTACATATTTTCAGCTTTTTGATGCAGAATCAAAATATATAAAAAGGGCTTCATAATGTTGAAAGAAATTCTAACTTCTGACAATTATTGGCGAAGATACATCCGTTTGAATTTGGAAACAGAAACTTAAAACGTCAATTTCTCGAAATGACTTCGAGACTACATATTTTCAGCTTTTGATGCAGAGTCAAAATATATAAAAAGGGCTTCATAATGTTGAAAGAAATTCTAACTTCTGACAATTATTGGCGAAGATACATCCGTTTGAATTTGGAAACAGAAACTTAAACGTCGATTTCGAAATGACTTCGAGACTACATATTTTCAGCTTTTGATGCAGAATCAAAATATATAAAAAGGGCTTCATAATGTTGAAAGAAATTCTGACTTCTGACAATTATTGGCGAAGATACATCCGTTTGAATTTGGAAACAGAAACTTAAACGTCAATTTCTCGAAATGACTTCGAGACTACATATTTTCAGCTTTTGATGCAGAATCAAAATATATAAAAAGGGCTTCATAATGTTGAAAGAAATTCTAACTTCTGACAATTATTGGCGAAGATACATCCGTTTGAATTTGAAAACAAAAACTTAAAACGTCAATTTCTCGAAATGACTTCGCGACTATATATTTTCAGCTTTTGATGCAGAGTCAAAATATATAAGTAGGGCTTCATAATGTTGAAAGAAATTCTGACTTCTGACAATTATTGGCGAAGATACATCCGTTTGAATTTGGAAACAGAAACTTAAAACGTCAATTTCTCGAAATGACTTCGAGACTACATATTTTCAGCTTTTGAAGCAGAGTCAAAATATATAAAAAGGGCTTCATAATGTTGAAAGAAATTCTAACTTCTGTCAATTATTGGCGAAGATACAATTTGGAAACAGAAACTTAAAACGTCAATTTCTCGAAATGACTTCAAACTACATATTTTCAGCCTTTGATGCAGAATCAAAATATATAAAAAGGGGTTCATAATGTTGAATGAAATTCGAACTGCCGACAATTATTGAATTCGAAGATACACCCGTTTGAATTTGGAAACCGAAACTTAAAAACGTCAATTTCTCGAAATGACTTCGCGACTACATATTTTCAGCTTTTGATGCAGAGTCAAAATATATGAAAAGGGCTTAATAATGTTGAAAGAAATTCTAACTTCTGCCAATTATTGGCGAAGATACATCCGTTTGAGCTTGGAAACCGAATCTCTAAACGTCAATTTCTCGAAATGACTTCGCGACTACATATTTTCAGCTTTTGATGCAGAATCAAAATATATGAAAAGGGCTTCATAATGTTGAAAGAAATTCTAACTTCGACACTATTGGCGAAGATACATCCGTTTGAATTTGGAAACAGAGACTTAAAACGCTGATTTCTCGAAAATGACTTCCAGACTACATATTTTCAGCTTTTGATGCAGAGTCAAAATATATAAAAAGGGCTTCATAATGTTGAAAGAAATTCTGACTTCTGCCAATTATTGGCGAAGATACATCCGTTTGAATTTGGAAACCGAAACTTAAAACGTCGATTTCTCGAAATGCACTTCGCGACTACATATTTTCAGCTTTTGATGCAGAGTCAAAAATATAAAAAGGGCTTCATAATGTTGAAAGAAATTCTAACTTCTGCCAATTATTGGCGAAGATACATCCGTTTGAATTTGGAAACAGAAACTTAAAACGTCGATTTCTCGAAATGACTTCGAGACTACATATTTTCAGCTTTTGATGCAGAGTCAATATATATAAAAAGGGCTTCATAATGTTGAAAGAAATTCTAACTTCTGACAATTATGGCGAAGATACATCCGTTTGAATATGGAGACAGAAACTTGAAACGTCAATTTCTCGAAATGACTTCGAGACTACATATTTTCAGCTTTTGATGCAGAGTCAAAATATATAAAAAGGGCTTCATAATGTTGAAAGAAATTCTAACTTCTGACAATTATTGGCGAAGATACATCCGTTTGAATTTGGGAAAATAAACTTAAAACGTCAATTTCTCGAAATGACTTCGAGACTACATATTTTCAGCTTTTGATGCAGAATCAAAATATATAAAAAGGGCTTCATAATGTTGCAAGAAATTCTAACTTCTGACAATTATTGGCGAAGATACATCCGTTTGAATTTGGAAACAGAAACTTAAACGTCGATTTCTCGAAATGACTTCGAGACTACATATTTTCAGCTTTTTGATGCAGAGTCAAAATATATAAAAAAGGGCTTCATAATGTTGAAAGAAATTCTAACTTCTGACAATTATTGGCGAAGATACATCCGTTTGAATTTGGAAAACAGAAACTTAAAACGTCAATTTCTCGAAATGACTTCGCGACTACATATTTTCAGCTTTTGATGCATAGTCAAAATATATAAAAAGGGCTTCATAATGTTGAAAGAAATTCTGACTTCTGACAATTATTGGCGAAGATACATCCGTTTGAATTTGGAAACAGAAACTTAAAACGTCAATTTCTCGAAATGACTTCGAGACTACATATTTTCAGCTTTTGATGCAGAGTCAAAATATATAAAAAGGGCTTCATAATGTTGAAAGAAATTCTAACTTCTGACAATTATTGGCGAAGATACATCCGTTTGAATTTGGAAACAGAAACTTAAAACGTCAATTTCTCGAAATGACTTCGAGACTACATATTTTCAGCTTTTGATGCAGAGTCAAAATATATAAAAAGGGCTTCATAATGTTGAAAGAAATTCTAACTTCTGACAATTATTCGAAGATACATCCGTTTGAATTTGGAAACAGGAAACTTAAAACGTCAATTTCTCGAAATGACTTCGAGACTACATATTTTCAGCTTTTGATGCAGAGTCAAAATATATAAAAAGGGCTTCATAATGTTGAAAGAAATTCTAACTTCTGCCAACTATAGGCGAAGATACATCCGTTTGAATTTGGAAACCGAAACTTAAAACGTCAATTTCTCGAAATGACTTCGCGACTACATATTTTCAGCTTTTGATGCAGAGTCAAAATATATAAAAAGGGCTTCATAATGTTGAAAGAAATTCTAACTTCTGACAATTATTGGCGAAGATACATCCGTTTGAATTTGGAAACAGAAACTTAAAACGTCAATTTCTCGAAATGACTTCGCGACTACATATTTTCAGCTTTTGATGCAGAGTCAAAATATATAAAAGGGCTTCATAATGTTGAAAGAAATTCTAACTTCTGACAATTATTGGCGAAGATACATCCGTTTGAATTTGGAAACCGAAACTTAAAACGTCAATTTCTCGAAATGACTTCGAGACTACATATTTTCAGCTTTTGATGCAGAGTCAAAATATATAAAAAGGGCTTCATAATGTTGAAAGAAATTCTAACTTCTGACAATTATTGGCGAAGATACATCCATTTGAATTTGGAAACAGAAACTTAAAACGTCAATTTCTCGAAATGACTTCGAGACTACATATTTTCAGCTTTTGATGCAGAGTCAAAATATATAAAAAGGGCTTCATAATGTTGAAAGAAATTCTAACTTCTGACAATTATTGGCGAAGATACATCCGTTTGAATTTGGAAACACAGACTTAAAACGTCGATTTCGAAATGACTTCGAGACTACATATTTTCAGCTTTTGATGCAGAATCAAAATATATAAAAAGGGCTTCATAATGTTGAAAGAAATTCTGACTTCTGCCAATTATTGGCGAAGATACATCCGTTTGAATTTGGAAACCGAAACTTAAAACGTCAATTTCTCGAAATGACTTCGAGACTACATATTTTCAGCTTTTGATGCAGAGTCAAAATATATAAAAAGGGCTTCATAATGTTGAAAGAAATTCTAACTTCTGACAATTATTGGCGAAGATACATCCGTTTGAATTTGGAAACCGAAACTTAAAACGTCAATTTCTCGAAATGAATTCGAGACTACATATTTTCAGCTTTTGATGCAGAGTCAAAATATATAAAAAGGGCTTCATAATGTTGAAAGAAATTCTGACTTCTGACAATTATTGGCGAAGATACATCCGTTTGAATTTGGGAAAATAAACTTAAAACGCCAATTTCTCGAAATGACTTCGAGACTACATATTTTCAGCTTTTGATGCAGAATCAAAATATATAAAAAGGGGTTCATAATGTTGCAAGAAATTCTAACTTCTGACAACAATTATTGGCGAAGATACATCCGTTTGAATTTTGGAAACAGAAACTTAAAAACGTCAATTTCTCGAAATGACTTCGAGACTACATATTTTCAGCTTTAGCTACAGAGTCAAAATATATAAAAAGGGCTTCATAATGTTGAAAGAAATTCTAACTTCTGACAATTATTGGCGAAGATACATCCGTTTGAATTTGGAAACAGAAACTTAAAATGTCAATATTGAAAATGACTTCGAGACTACATATTTTCAGCTTTTGGATGCATAGTCAAAATATATAAAGAGGGCTTCATAATGTTGAAAGAAATTCTGACTTCTGCCAACTATAGGCGAAGATAC
>NW_025063153.1:0-6186 GCF_018153295.1 Drosophila grimshawi
TTTAGAATTCACTTGATCTTTGGAACAAAAACTGCATTAAAATAATTTGACTTCCGACTCATCTAAGAAAGATATTAAGGGATATTCTTCGATAAATAGAAAATATATGGAAAGCATTAAATAGGGTCTACCTTGAAATAAATGGCCATATCTTCGTCAAAAATTGCCCCATTTCAATTATAAAGGTGTTTTTAGAATTCACTTGATCTTTGAAACAAAAACTGCATTAAAATAATTTGACTTCCGACTCATCTAAGAAAGATATTAAGGGATATTCTTCGATAAATAGAAAATATATGGAAAGCATTAAATAGGGTCTACCTGAAATAAATGGCCATATCTTCGTCAAAAATTGCCCCACTTCAATTATAAAGGTGTTTTTAGAATTCACTTGATCTTTGGAACAAAACTGCATTAAAATAATTTGACTTCCGACTCATCTAAGAAAGATATTAAGGGATATTCTTCGATAAATAGAAAATATATGGAAAGCATTAAATAGGGTCTACCTTGAAATAAATGGCCATATCTTCGTCAAAAATTGCCCCATTTCAATTATAAAGGTGTTTTTAGAATTCACTTGATCTTTGGAACAAAACTGCATTAAAATAATTTGACTTCCGACTCATCTAAGAAAAGATATTAAGGGATATTCTTCGATAAATAGAAAATATATGGAAAGCATTAAATAGGCGTCTACCTTGAAATAAATGGCCATATCTTCGTCAAAAATTGCCCCATTTCAATTATAAAGGTGTTTTTAGAATTCGCTCGATCTTTGAAACAAAACTGCATTAAAATAATTTGACTTCCGACTCATCTAAGAAAGATATTAAGGGATATTCTTCGATTAATAGAAAATATATGGAAAGCATTAAATAGGGTCTACCTTGAAATAAATGGCCATATCTTCGTCAAAAATTGCCCCATTTCAATTATAAAGGTGCTTTTAGAATTCACTTGATCTTTGGAACATAACTGCATTAAAATAATTTGACTTCCGACTCATCTAAGAAAGATATTAAGGGATATTCTCCGATAGATAGAAAATATATGGAAAGCATTAAATAGGGTCTACCTGGAAAAAAATGGCCATATCTTCGTCAAAAATTGCCCCATTTCAATTATAAAGGTGTTTTTAGAATTCACTTGATCTTTGAACAAAACTGCATTAAAATAATTTGACTTCCGACTCATCTAAGAAAGATATTAAGGGATATTCTTCGATAAATAGAAAATATATGGAAAGCATTAAATAGGGTCTACCTTGAAATAAATGGCCATATCTTCGTCAAAAATTGCCCCATTTCAATTATAAAGGTGTTTTTAGAATTCACTTGATCTTTGGAACAAAACTGCATTAAAATAATTTGACTTCCGACTCATCTAAGAAAGATATTAAGGGATATTCTTCGATAAATAGAAAATATATGGAAAGCATTAAATAGGGTCTACCTTGAAATAAATGGCCATATCTTCGTCAAAAATTGCCCCATTTCAATTATAAAGGTGTTTTTAGAATTCGCTTGATCTTTGGAACAAAACTGCATTAAAATAATTTGACTTCCGACTCATCTAAGAAAGATATTATGGATATTCTTCGATAAATAGAAAATATATGGAAAGCATTAAATAGGGTCTACCTTGAAATAAATGGCCATATCTTTCGTCAAAAAATGCCCCATTTCAATTATAAAGGTGTTTTTAGATTTCACTTGATCTTTGGAACAAAACTGCATTAAAATAATTTGACTTCCGACCCATCTAAGAAAGATATTAAGGGATATTCTTCGATAAATAGAAAATATATGGAAAGCATTAAATAGGGTCTACCTTGAAATAAATGGCCATATCTTCGTCAAAATATGCCCCATTTCAATTATAAAGGTGTTTTTAGAATTCGCTTGATCTTTGAAACAAAACTGCCCTAAAATAATTTGACTTCCGACTCATCTAAGAAAGATATTAAGGGATATTCTTCGATAAATAGAAAATATATGGAAAGCATTAAATAGGGTCTACCTTGAAATAAATGGCCATATCTTCGTCAAAAATTGCCCCATTTCAATTATAAAGGTGTTTTTAGAATTCGCTTGATCTTTTGGAACAAAACTGCATTAAAATAATTTGACTTCCGACTCATCTAAGAAAGATATTAAGGGATATTCTTCGATAAATAGAAAATATATGGAAAGCATTAAATAGGGTCTACCTTGAAATAAATGGCCATATCTTCGTCAAAAATTGCCCCATTTCAATTATAAAGGTGTTTTTAGAATTCACTTGATCTTTGGAACAAAACTGCATTAAAATAATTTGACTTCCGACTCATCTAAGAAAGATATTAAGGGATATTCTTCTGATAAATAGAAAATATATGGAAAGCATTAAATAGGGTCTACCTTGAAATAAATGGCCATATCTTCGTCAAAAATTGCCCCATTTCAATTATAAAGGTGTTTTTAGAATTCACTTGATCTTTGGAAACAAAACTGCATTAAAATAATTTGACTTCCGACTCATCTAAGAAAAGATATTAGGATATTCTTCGATAAATAGAAAATATTTGGAAAGCATTAAATAGGGTCTACCTTTAAATAAATGGCTGTATCTCTCGAAAATTGCCCCATTTTCAATTATAAATTTTAGAATCAGCTGTCTTGAACAAAACTGCTAAAATAATTTGACTTTCGGATCATCTAAGAAAGATATTAAGGGATATTCTTCGATAAATAGAAAAATATATGGAAAGCATTAAATAGGTCTACCTTGAAATAAATGGCCATATCTTCGTCAAAAATTGCCCCATTTCAATTATAAAGGTGTTTTTAGAATTCACTTGATCTTTGGAACAAAACTGCATTAAAATAATTTGACTTCCGACTCATCTAAGAAAGATATTAAGGGATATTCTTCGATAAATAGAAAATATATGGAAAGCATTAAAAAGGGTCTACCTTGAAATAAATGGCCATATCTTCGTCAAAAATTGCCCCATTTCAATTATAAAGGTGTTTTTAGAATTCACTCGATCTTTGGAACAAAACTGCATTAAAATAATTTGACTTCCGACTCATCTAAGAAAGATATTAAGGGATATTCTTCGATAAATAGAAAATATATGGAAAGCATTAAATAGGGTCTACCTTGAAATAAATGGCCATATCTTCGTCAAAAATTGCCCCATTTCAATTATAAAGGTGTTTTTAGAATTCACTCGATCTTTGGAACAAAACTGCATTAAAATAATTTGACTTCCGACTCATCTAAGAAAGATATTAAGGGATATTCTTCGATAAATAGAAAATATATGGAAAGCATTAAATAGGGTCTACCTTGAAATAAATGGCCATATCTTCGTCAAAAATTGCCCCATTTCAATTATAAAGGTGTTTTTAGAATTCACTTGATCTTTGGAACAAAACTGCATTAAAATAATTTGACTTCCGACTCATCTAAGAAAGATATTAAGGGATATTCTTCGATAAATAGAAAATATATGGAAAGCATTAAATAGGGTCTACTTTGAAATAAATGGCCATATCTTCGTCAAAATTGCCCCATTTCAATTATAAAGGTGTTTTTAGAATTCACTCGATCTTTGAAACAAAACTGCATTAAAATAATTTGACTTCCGACTCATCTAAGAAAGATATTAAGGGATATTCTTCGATAAATAGAAAATATATGGAAAGCATTAAATAGGGTCTACCTTGAAATAAATGGCCATATCTTCGTCAAAAATTGCCCCATTTCAATTATAAAGGTGTTTTTAGAATTCACTCGATCTTTGGAACAAAACTGCATTAAAATAATTTGACTTCCGACTCATCTAAGAAAGATATTAAGGGATATTCTTCGATAAATAGAAAATATATGGAAAGCATTAAATAGGGTCTACCTTGAAATAAATGGCCATATCTTCGTCAAAAATTGCCCCATTTCAATTATAAAGGTGTTTTTAGAATTCACTCGATCTTTGGAACAAAACTGCATTAAAATAATTTGACTTCCGACTCATCTAAGAAAGATATTAAGGGATATTCTTCGATTAATAGAAAATATATGGCAAGCATTAAATAGGGTCTACCTTGAAATAAATGGCCATATCTTCGTCAAAAATTGCCCCATTTCAATTATAAAGGTGTTTTTAGAATTCACTTGATCTTTGAAACAAAACTGCATTAAAATAATTTGACTTCCGACTCATCTAAGAAAGATATTAAGGGATATTCTTCGATAAATAGAAAATATATGGGAAACATTAAATAGGGTCTACCTTGAAATAAATGGCCATATCTTCGTCAAAAATTGCCCCATTTCAATTATAAAGATGTTTTTAGAATTCACTCGATCTTTGAAACAAAACTGCATTAAAATAATTTGACTTCCGACTCATCTAAGAAAGATATTAAGGGATATTCTTCGATTAATAGAAAATATATGGAAAGCATTAAATAGGGTCTACCTTGGAAATAAATGGCCATATCTTCGTCAAAAATTGCCCCATTTCAATTATAAAGGTGTTTTTAGAATTCACTGATCTTTGGAACAAAACTGCATTAAAATAATTTGACTTCCGACTCATCTAAGAAAGATATTAAGGGATATTCTTCGATAAATAGAAAATATATGGAAAGCATTAAATAGGGTCTACCTTGAAATAAATGGCCATATCTTCGTCAAAAATTGCCCCATTTCAATTATAAAGGTGTTTTTAGAATTCACTTGATCTTTGGAACAAAACTGCATTAAAATAATTTGACTTCCGACTCATCTAAGAAAGATATTAAGGGATATTCTTCGATAAATAGAAAATATATGGAAAGCATTAAATAGGGTCTACCTTGAAATAAATGGCCATATCTTCGTCAAAAATTGCCCCATTTCAATTATAAAGGTGTTTTAGAATTCACTTGATCTTTGGAACAAAACTGCATTAAAATAATTTGACTTCCGACTCATCTAAGAAAGATATTAAGGGATATTCTTCGATTAAATAGAAAATATATGGAAAGCATTAAATAGGGTCTACCTTGAAATAAATGGCCATATCTTCGTCAAAAATTGCCCCATTTCAATTATAAAGGTGTTTTTAGAATTCACTTGATCTTTGGAAAAAAACTGCATTAAAATAATTTGACTTCCGACTCATCTAAGAAAGATATTAAGGGATATTCTTCGATAAATAGAAAATATATGGAAAGCATTAAATAGGGTCTACCTTGAAATAAATGGCCATATCTTCGTCAAAAATTGCCCCATTTCAATTATAAAGGTGTTTTTAGAATTCACTCGATCTTTGGAACAAAACTGCATTAAAATAATTTGACTTCCGACTCATCTAAGAAAGATATTAAGGGATATTCTTCGATTAATAGAAAATATATGGCAAACATTAAATAGGGTCTACCTTGAAATAAATGGCCATATCTTCGTCAAAAATTGCCCCATTTCAATTATAAAGGTGTTTTTAGAATTCACTCGATCTTTGGAACAAAACTGCATTAAAATAATTTGACTTCCGACTCATCTAAGAAAGATATTAAGGGATATTCTTCGATAAATAGAAAATATATGGAAAGCATTAAATAGGGTCTACCTTGAAATAAATGGCCATATCTTCGTCAAAAATTGCCCCATTTCAATTATAAAGGTGTTTTTAGAATTCACTCGATCTTTGGAACAAAACTGCATTAAAAAATAATTTGACTTCCGACTCATCTAAGAAAGATATTAAGGGATATTCTTCGATAAATAGAAAATATATGGAAAGCATTAAATAGGGTCTACCTTGAAATAAATGGCCATATCTTCGTCAAAAATTGCCCCATTTCAATTATAAAGGTTTTTTAGAATTCACTCGATCTTTGGAACAAAACTGCATTAAAATAATTTGACTTCCGACTCATCTAAGAAAGATATTAAGGGATATTCTTCGATTAATAGAAAATATATGGAAAGCATTAAATAGGGTCTACCTTGAAATAAATGGCCATATCTTCGTCAAAAATTGCCCCATTTCAATTATAAAGGTTTTTTAGAATTCACTCGATCTTTGGAACAAAACTGCATTAAAATAATTTGACTTCCGACTCATCTAAGAAAAGATATTAAGGGATATTCTTCGATAAATAGAAAATATATGGAAAGCATTAAATAGGGTCTACCTTGAAATAAATGGCC
>NW_025063154.1:0-19912 GCF_018153295.1 Drosophila grimshawi
GCCATTTATTTCAAGGTAGACCCTATTTAATGCTTTCCATATATTTTCTGTTAATCAAAGAATATCCCTTAATATCTTTCTTAGATCAGTCGGAAGTCAAATTATTTTCATGCAGTTTTGTTCCAAAGATCAAGTGAATTTCAAAAAGACCTTTATAATTGAAATGGGGCAATTTTAGATGAAGATATGTCCATTTATTTCAAGGTAGACCCTATTTAATGTTTGGCTTATATTTTCTATTAATCGAAGGATATCCCTTAATATCTTTCTTAGATGAGTCGGAAGTCAAATTATTTTCATGCAGTTTTGTTCCAAAGATCAAGTGAATTCTAAAAACAACTTTATAATTGAAATGGGGCAATTTTAGACGAAGATATGGCCATTTATTTCAAGGTAGACCCTATTTAATGTTTGGCTTATATTTTCTATTAATCGAAGGATATCCCTTAATATCTTTCTTAGATGAGTCGGAAGTCAAATTATTTTAATGCAGTTTTGTTCCAAAAATCGAGTGAATTCTAAAAACACCTTTATAATTGAAATGGGGCAATTTTAGACGAAGATATGGCCATTTATTTCAAGGTAGACCCTATTTACTGCTTTCCATATATTTTCTATTATCGAAGAATATCCCTTAATATCTTTCTTAGATGAGTCGGAAGTCAAATTATTTTGATGCAGTTTTGTTTTGAAGATCAAGTGAATTCTAAAAACACCTATATAATTTGAAATGGGGCAATTTTTGACGAAGATATGGCCATTTATTTCAAGGTAGACCCTATTTAATGTTTGGCTTATATTTTCTATTGATCGAAGAATATCCCTTAATATCTTTCTTAGATGAGTCGGAAGTCAAATTATTTTGATGCAGTTTTTGTTCCAAAGATCAAGTGAATTCTAAAAACACCTTTATAATTGAAATGGGGCAATTTTTGACGAAGATATGGCCATTTATTTCAAGGTAGACCCTATTTACTGCTTTCCTTATATTTTCTATTTATCGCAGAATATCCCTTAATATCTTTCTTAGATGAGTCGGAAGTCAAATTATTTTGATGCAGTTTTGTTTTAAAAGATCAAGTGAATTCTAAAAAACACCTTTATAATTGAAATGGGGCAATTTTTGACGAAGATATGGCCATTTATTTCAAGGTAGACCCTATTTAATGCTTTCCATATATATTCTGTTGATCAAACAATATCCCTTAATATCTTTCTTAGATGAGTCGGAAGTCAAATTATTTTAATGCAGTTTTATTTCAAAGATCGAGTGAATTCTAAAAACAGCTTTATAATTGAAATGGGACAATTTTTCACGGAGATATGGCCATTTATTTCAAGGTAGACCCTATTTAAATGCTTTCCATATATTTTTCTGTTGATCACAGAATATCCCTTAATATCTTTCTTAGATGAGTCGGAAGTCAAATTATTTTAATGCAGTTTTGTTTCAAAGATCGAGTGAATTCTAAAAACAGCTTTATAATTGAAATGGGACAATTTTTCACGGAGATATGGCCATTTATTTCAAGGTAGACCCTATTTAATGGTTTCCTTATATTTTCTATTTATCGAAGAATATCCCTTAATATCTTTCTTAGATGAGTTGGAAGTCAAATTATTTTGATGCAGTTTTGTTTCACAGATTGAGTGAATTCTAAAAACACTTTTATAATTGAAATGGGGCAATTTTTGATGAAGATATGGCCATTTATTTCAAGGTAGACCCTATTTAATGCTTTCCATATATTTTCTGTTGATCGAAGAATATCCCTTAATATCTTTCTTAGATGAGTCGGAAGTCAAATTATTTTAATGCAGTTTTGTTCCAAAGATCGAGTGAATTCTAAAAACACCTTTCCAATTGCAATGGGGCAATTTTAGACGAAGATATGGCCATTTATTTCAAGGTTGACCCCTATTAAATGTTCGGCTTATATTTTCTATTAATCGAAGAATATCCCTTAATATCTTTCTTAGATGAGTCGGAAGTCAAATTATTTTGATGCAGTTTTGTTCCAAAGAATTCTAAAAACACCTTTATAATTGAAATGGGGCAATTTTTGACGAGATATGGCCATTTATTTCAAGGTAGACCCTATTTAATGCTTTCCATATATTTTCTGTTGATCAAAGAATATCCCTTAATATCTTTCTTAGATGAGTCGAAAGTCAAATTATTTTAATGCCGTTTTGTTCCAAAGATCAGGCGAATTCAAAAAACACCTTTATGATTGAAATGGGGCAATTTTGTACGAAGATATGGCCATTTATTTCAAGGTAGACCCTATTTAATGCTTTCCATATATTTTCTGTTGATCAAAGAATATCCCTTAATATCTTTCTTAGATGAGTTGGAAGTCAAATTATTTTAATGCAGTTTTGTTCCAAAGATCGAGTGAATTCTAAAAACACCTTATAGTTGAAATGGGGCAATTTTAGACGAAGATATGGCCATTTATTTCAAGGTTGACCCTATTTAATGTTTGGCTTATATTTTCTTTTAATCGAAGGATATCCCTTAATATCTTTCTTAGATGAGTCGGAAGTCAAATTATTTTAATGCAGTTTTGTTTCAAAGATCAAGTGAATTCTAAAAACACCTTTATAATTGAAATGGGGCAATTTTTGACGAAGATATGGCCATTTATTTCAAGGTTGACCCTATTTACTGCTTTCCTTATATTTTCTATTAATCGAAGAATATCCCTTAATATCTTTCTTAGATGAGTCGGAAGTCAAATTATTTTAATGCAGTTTTGTTCCAAAGATCGAGTGAATCCTAAAAACACCTTTATAATTGAAATGGGGCAATTTTTGACGAAGATATGGTCATTTATTTCAAGGTTGACCCTATTTAATGCTTTCCATATATTTTCTGTTGATCAAAGAATATCCCTTAATATCTTTCTTAGATGAGTCGAAAGTCAAATTATTTTAATGCAGTTTTGTTCCAAAGATCAAGTGAATTCTAAAAACACCCTTATAATTGAAATGGGGCAATTTTAGACGAAGATATGGCCATTTATTTCAAGGTAGACCCTATTTAATGCTTTCCATATATTTTCTGTTGATCAAAGAATATCCCTTAATATCTTTCTTTGATGAGTCGGAAGTCAAATTATTTTAATGCAGTTTTGTTCCAAAGATCAAGTGAATTCTAAAAACACCTTTATAATTGAAATGGGGCAATTTTAGACGAAGATATGGCCATTTATTTCAAGGTTGACCCTATTTACTGCTTTCCTTATATTTTCTATTTATCGAAGAATATCCCTTAATATCTTTCTTAGATGAGTCGGAAGTCAAATTATTTTGATGCAGTTTTGTTTCACAGATTGAGTGAATTCTAAAAACACTTTTTATAATTGAAAGGGAGCAATTTTGAAGGAAGATATGCCATTAATTTCAAGGTAGACCCTATTTAATGCTTTCCCATATATTTTCCTGTTGATCGAAAGAATATCCCCTAATATCTTTTCTTAGATGAGTCGGAAGTCAAATTTATTTTAATGCAGTTTTGTTCCAAAAGATCTAGTGAATCCTAAAAAACACTTTTATAATTGAAATGGGGCAATTTTTGACGAAGATATGGCCATTTATTTCAAGGTAGACCCTATTTAATGCTTTCCATATATTTTCTATTTATCGAAGAATATCCCTTAATATCTTTCTTAGATGAGTTGGAAGTCAAATTATTTTGATGCAGTTTTGTTTTAAAGATCAAGTGAATTCTAAAAACACCTTTATAATTGAAATGGGGCAATTTTTGACGAAGATATGGCCATTTAATTCAAGGTAGACCCTATTTACTGCTTTCCTTATATTTTCTATTTATCGAAGAATATCCCTTAATATCTTTCTTAGATGAGTCGGAAGTCAAATTATTTTGATGCAGTTTTGTTTTAAAGATCAAGTGAATTCTAAAAACACCTTTATAATTGAAATGGGGCAATTTTTGACGAAGATATGGCCATTTATTTCAAGGTAGACCCCATTTAATGCTTTCCATATATTTTCTGTTGATCAAAGAATATCCCTTAATATCTTTCTTAGATGAGTCGGAAGTCAAATTATTTTAATGCAGTTTTGTTTCAAAGACCAAGTGAATTCTAAAAACAGCTTTATAATTGAAATGGGGCAATTTTTCACGGAGATATGGCCATTTATTTCAAGGTAGACCCTATTTAATGCTTTCCATATATTTTCTATTTATCGAAGAATATCCCTTAATATCTTTCTTAGATGAGTCGGAAGTCAAATTATTTTGATGCAGTTTTGTTCCAAAGATCGAGTGAATTCTAAAAACTCCTTTATATTTGAAATGGGGCAATTTTAGACGAAGATATGGCCATTTATTTCAAGGTTGACCCTATTTACTGCTTTCCTTATATTTTCTATTTATCGAAGAATATCCCTTAATATCTTTCTTAGATGAGTCGGCAGTCAAATTGTTTTAATGCATTTTGTTCCAAAGATTAAGTGAATTCAAAAAACACCTTTATAATTGAAATGGGGCAATTTTTGACGAAGATATGGCCCATTTATTTCAAGGTAGACCCTATTTAATGCTTTCCATATATTTTCTGTTGATCAAAGAATCTCCCTTAATATCTTTCTTAAATGAGTCGGAAGTCAAATTATTTTGATGCAGTTTTGTTTTAAAGATCAAGTGAATTCTAAAAACACCTTTATAATTGAAATGGGGCAATTTTTGACGAAGATATGGCCATTTATTTCAAGGTAGACCCCATTTAATGCTTTCCATATATTTTCTGTTGATCAAAGAATATCCCTTAATATCTTTCTTAGATGAGTCGGAAGTCAAATTATTTTAATGCAGTTTTGTTTAAAAGACCGAGTGAATTCTAAAAACAGCTTTATAATTGAAATGGGGCAATTTTTCACGGAGATATGGCCATTTATTTCAAGGTAGACCCTATTTAATGGTTTCCATATATTTTCTATTGATCGAAGAATATCCCTTAATATCTTTCTTAGATGAGTCGAAAGTCAAATTATTTTGATGCAGTTTTGTTCCAAAGATCGAGTGAATTCTAAAAACACCTTTATAATTGAAATGGGGCAATTTTTGACGAAGATATGGCCATTTATTTCAAGGTAGACCCTATTTAATGCTTTCCATATATTTTCTATTTATCGAAGAATATCCCTTAATATCTTTCTTAGATGAGTCGGAAGTCAAATTATTTTAATGCATTTTGTTCCAAAGATTAAGTGAATTCAAAAACACCTTTATAATTGAAATGGGGCAATTTTTGACGAAGATATGGCCATTTATTTCAAGGTAGACCCTATTTAATGCTTTCCATATATTTTCTGTTGATCAAAGAATCTCCCTTAATATCTTTCTTAAATGAGTCGGAAGTCAAATTATTTTAATGCAGTTTTGTTCCAAAGATCGAGTGAATTCTAAAAACACCTTTCTAATTGCAATGGGGCAATTTTTGACGAAGATATGGCCATTTATTTCAAGGTTGACCCTATTAAATGTTCGGCTTATATTTTCTATTAACCGAAGAATATCCCTTAATATCTTTCTTAGATGAGTCGGAAGTCAAATTATTTTGATGCAGTTTTGTTCCAAAGGTCGCGTGAATTCTAAAAACACCTTTATAATTGAAATGGGGCAATTTTTGACGAAGATATGGCCATTTATTTCAAGGTAGACCCTATTTAATGCTTTCCATATATTTTCTGTTGATCAAAGAATATCCCTTAATATCTTTCTTAGATGAGTCGAAAGTCAAATTATTTTAATGCAGTTTTGTTTCAAAGATCAGGCGAATCCAAAAAACACCTTTATAATTGAAATGGGGCAATTTTGTACGAAGATATGGCCATTTATTTCAAGGTAGACCCTATTTAATGCTTTCCATATATTTTCTGTTGATCAAAGAATATCCCTTAATATCTTTCTTAGATGAGTCGGAAGTCAAATTATTTTAATGCAGTTTTGTTCCAAAGATTGAGTGAATTCTAAAAACATCATAATAATTGAAATGGGGCAATTTTTGACGAAGATATGGCCATTTATTTCAAGGTAGACCCTATTTAATGTTTGGCTTATATTTTCTTTTAATCGAAGGATATCCTCTAATATCTTTCTTAGATGAGTCGGAAGTCAAATTATTTTAATGCAGTTTTGTTCCAAAGATCGAGTGAATCCTAAAAACACCTTTATAATTGAAATGGGGCAATTTTGTACGAAGATATGGCCATTTATTTCAAGGTAGACCCTATTTAATGCTTTTCATATATTTTCTGTTGATCAAAGAATATCCCTTAATATCTTTCTTAGATGAGTTGGAAGTCAAATTATTTTAATGCAGTTTTGTTCCAAAGATCAAGTGAATTCTAAAAACACCCTTATAATTGAAATGGGGCAATTTTAGACGAAGATATGGCCATTTATTTCAAGGTAGACCCTATTTAATGCTTTCCATATATTTTCTGTTGATCAAAGAATCTCCCTTAATATCTTTCTTAGATGAGTCGGAAGTCAAATTATTTTAATGCAGTTTCGTTCCAAAGATCAAGTGAATTCTAAAAACACCTTTATAATTGAAATGGGGCCTTTTTAGACGAAGATATGGCCATTTATTTCAAGGTTGACCCTATTTAATGTTTGGCTTATATTTTCTATTTATCGAAGAATATCCCTTAATATCTTTCTTAGATGAGTCGGAAGTCAAATTATTTTAATGCAGTTTTGTTCCAAAGATCAAGTGAATTCTAAAAACACCTTTATAATTGAAATGGGGCAATTTTGTACGAAGATATGGCCATTTATTTCAAGGTAGACCCTATTTAATGCTTTCCATATATTTTCTGTTGATCAAAGAATATCCCTTAATATCTTTCTTAGATGAGTCGGAAGTCAAATTATTTTAATGCAGTTTTGTTCCAAAGATCGAGTGAATTCTAAAAACATCTTTATAATTGAAATGGGGCAATTTTAGACGAAGATATGGCCATTTATTTCAAGGTAGACCCTATTTAATGTTTGGCTTATATTTTCTTTTAATCGTAGAATATCCCTTAATACCTTTCTTAGATGAGTTGGAAGTCAAATTATTTTAATGCAGTTTTGTTCCAAAGATCAAGTGAATTCTAAAAACACCCTTATAATTGAAATGGGGCAACTTTAGACGAAGATATGGCCATTTATTTCAAGGTAGACCCTATTTAATGCTTTCCATATATTTTCTGTTGATCAAAGAATATCCCTTAATATCTTTCTTAGATGAGTCGGAAGTCAAATTATTTTAATGCAGTTTTGTTCCAAAGATCAAGCGAATTCTAAAAGCACCCTTATTATTGAAATGGGGCAATTTTTGACGAAGATATGGCCATTTATTTCAAGGTAGACCCTATTTAATGCTTTCCATATATTTCCTGTTGATCAAAGAATATCCCTTAATATCTTTCTTTGATGAGTCGGAAGTCAAATTATTTTAATGCAGTTTTGTTCCAAACATCAAGTGAATTCTAAAAACACCTTTATAATTGAAACGGGGCAATTTTAGACGAAGATATGGCCATTTATTTCAAGGTTGACCCTATTTAATGTTTGGCTTATATTTTCTATTAATCGAAGAATATCCCTTAATATCTTTCTTAGATGAGTCGGAAGTCAAATTATTTTAATGCAGTTTTGTTCCAAAGATCGAGTGAATCCTAAAAACACTTTTAGAATTAAAATTGGGCAATTTTGTACGAAGATATGGCCATTTATTTCAAGGTAGACCCTATTTAATGCTTTCCATATATTTTCTATTGATCGAAGAATATCCCTTAATATCTTTCTTAGATGAGTCGGAAGTCAAATTATTTTAATGCAGTTTTGTTCCAAAGATTAAGCGAATTCTAAAAACACCTTTATAATTGAAATGGGGCAATTTTTGACGAAGATATGGCCATTTATTTCAAGGTAGACCCTATTTAATGCTTTCCATATATTTTCTATTGATCGAAGAATATCCCTTAATATCTTTCTTAGATGAGTCGGAAGTCAAATTATTTTAATGCAGTTTTGTTCCAAAGATCGAGTGAATTCTAAAACATTTTTATAATTGAAATGGGGCAATTTTTGACGAAGATATGGCCATTTATTTCAAGGTAGACCCTATTTAATGCTTTCCATATATTTTCTGTTGATCAAAGAATATCCTTTAATATCTTTCTTAGATGAGTCGGAAGTCAAATTATTTTAATGCAGTTTTGTTTCAAAGATCGAGCGAATCCTAAAAACACCCTTAGAATTAAAATGGGGCAATTTTGTACGAAGATATGGCCATTTATTTCAAGGTAGACCCTATTTAATGCTTTCCATATATTTTCTGTTGATCAAAGAATATCCCTTAATATCTTTCTTAGATGAGTCGAAAGTCAAATTATTTTAATGCAGTTTTGTTTCAAAGATCAGGCGAATTCAAAAAACACCTTTATGATTGAAATGGGGCAATTTTGTACGAAGATATGGCCATTTATTTCAAGGTAGACCCTATTTAATGCTTTCCATATATTTTCTGTTGATCAAAGAATATCCCTTAATATCTTTCTTAGATGAGTCGGAAGTCAAATTATTTTAATGCAGTTTTGTTCCAAAGATTGAGTGAATTCTAAAAACATCATAATAATTGAAATGGGGCAATTTTTGACGAAGATATGGCCATTTATTTCAAGGTAGACCCTATTTAATGTTTGGCTTATATTTTCTTTTAATCGAAGGATATCCTCTAATATCTTTCTTAGATGAGTCGGAAGTCAAATTATTTTAATGCAGTTTTGTTCCAAAGATCGAGTGAATCCTAAAAACACCTTTATAATTGAAATGGGGCAATTTTTGTACGAAGATATGGCCATTTATTTCAAGGTAGACCCTATTTAATGCTTTCCATATATTTTCTGTTGATCAAAGAATATCCCTTAATATCTTTCTTAGATGAGTCGGAAGTCAAATTATTTTAATGCAGTTTTGTTCCAAAGATCGAGTGAATTCTAAAAACACCCTTATAATTGAAATGGGGCAATTTTTGACGAAGATATGGCCATTTATTTCAAGGTAGACCCTATTTAATGCTTTCCATATATTTTCTGTTGATCAAAGAATCTCCCTTAATATCTTTCTTAGTTGAGTCGGAAGTCAAATTATTTTATGCAGTTTTGTTCCAAAGATCAAGTGAACTCTAAAAACACCTTTATAATTGAAATGGGGCAATTTTAGACGAAGATATGGCCATTTATTTCAAGGTTGACCCTATTTAATGTTTGGCTTATATTTTCTATTTATCGAAGAATATCCCTTAATATCTTTCTTAGATGAGTCGGAAGTCAAATTATTTTAATGCAGTTTTGTTCCAAAGATCAAGTGAATTCTAAAAACACCTTTATAATTGAAATGGGGCAATTTTGTACGAAGATATGGCCATTTATTTCAAGGTAGACCCTATTTAATGCTTTCCATATATTTTCTGTTGATCAAAGAATATCCCTTAATATCTTTCTTAGATGAGTTGGAAGTCAAATTATTTTAATGCAGTTTTGTTCCAAAGATCGAGTGAATTCTAAAAACATCTTTATAATTGAAATGGGGCAATTTTAGACGAAGATATGGCCATTTATTTCAAGGTAGACCCTATTTAATGTTTGGCTTATATTTTCTTTTAATCGTAGAATATCCCTTAATACCTTTCTTAGATGAGTTGGAAGTCAAATTATTTTAATGCAGTTTTGTTCCAAAGATCAAGTGAATTCTAAAAACACCTTTATAATTGAAATGGGGCAATTTTAGACGAAGATATGGCCATTTATTTCAAGGTAGACCCTATTTAATGCTTTCCATATATTTTCTGTTGATCAAAGAATATCCCTTAATATCTTTCTTAGATGAGTCGGAAGTCAAATTATTTTAATGCAGTTTTGTTCCAAAGATCAAGCGAATTCTAAAAACACCCTTATTATTGAAATGGGGCAATTTTTGACGAAGATATGGCCATTTATTTCAAGGTAGACCCTATTTAATGCTTTCCATATATTTTCTGTTGATCAAAGAATATCCCTTAATATCTTTCTTAGATGAGTCGGAAGTCAAATTATTTTAATGCAGTTTTGTTCCAAACATCAAGTGAATTCTTAAAACACCTTTATAATTGAAACGGGGCAATTTTTGACGAAGATATGGCCATTTATTTCAAGGTTGACCCTATTTAATGTTTGGCTTATATTTTCTATTAATCGAAGAATATCCCTTAATATCTTTCTTAGATGAGTCGGAAGTCAAATTATTTTAATGCAGTTTTGTTCCAAAGATCGAGTGAATCCTAAAAACACTTTTAGAATTAAAATTGGGCAATTTTGTACGAAGATATGGCCATTTATTTCAAGGTAGACCCTATTTAATGCTTTCCATATATTTTCTATTGATCGAAGAATATCCCTTAATATCTTTCTTAGATGAGTCGGAAGTCAAATTATTTTAATGCAGTTTTGTTCCAAAGATCAAGTGAATTCTAAAAACACCTTTATAATTGAAATGGGGCAATTTTTGACGAAGATATGGCCATTTATTTCAAGGTAGACCCTATTTAATGCTTTCCATATATTTTCTATTGATCGAAGAATATCCCTTAATATCTTTCTTAGATGAGTCGGAAGTCAAATTATTTTAATGCAGTTTTGTTCCAAAGATCAAGTGAATTCTAAAAACACTTTTATAATTGAAATGGGGCAATTTTTGACGAAGATATGGCCATTTATTTCAAGGTAGACCCTATTTAATGCTTTCCATATATTTTCTGTTGATCAAAGAATATCCTTTAATATCTTTCTTAGATGAGTCGGAAGTCAAATTATTTTAATGCAGTTTTGTTTCAAAGATCGAGCGAATCCTAAAAACACCCTTAGAATTAAAATGGGGCAATTTTGTACGAAGATATGGCCATTTATTTCAAGGTAGACCCTATTTAATGCTTTCCATATATTTTCTGTTGATCAAAGAATATCCCTTAATATCTTTCTTAGATGAGTTGGAAGTCAAATTATTTTAATGCAGTTTTGTTTCCAAAGATTGAGTGAATTCTAAAAACATCATAATAATTGAAATGGGGCAATTTTTGACGAAGATATGGCCATTTATTTCAAGGTAGACCCTATTTAATGCTTTCCATATATTTTCTGTTGATCAAAGAATCTCCATTAATATCTTTCTTAGATGAGTCGGAAGTCAAATTATTTTAATGCAGTTTTGTTCCAAAGATCAAGTGAATTCTAAAAACACCTTTATAATTGAAACGGGGCAATTTTAGACGAAGATATAGCCATTTATTTCAAGGTTGACCCTTTTTAATGTTTGGCTTATATTTTCTATTAATCGAAGAATATCCCTTAATATCTTTCTCAGATGAGTCGGAAGTCAAATTATTTTAATGCAGTTTTGTTTCAAAGATCGAGTGAATTCTAAAAACATCATAATAATTGAAATGGGGCAATTTTAGACGAAGATATGGCCATTTATTTCAAGGTTGACCCTATTAACTGCTTTCCATATATTTTCTATTTATCGAAGAATATCCCTTAATATCTTTCTTAGATGAGTCGGAAGTCAAATTATTTTAATGCAGTTTTGGTCCAAAGATTGAGTGAATCCTAAAAACACCTTTATAATTGAAATGGGGCAATTTTTGACGAAGATATGGCCATTTATTTCAAGGTTGACCCTATTTAATGCTTTCCATATATTTTCTGTTGATCAAAGAATATCCCTTAATATCTTTCTTAGATGAGTCGGAAGTCAAATTATTTTAATGCAGTTTTGTTCCAAAGATCGAGTGAATTCTAAAAACACCTTTATAATTGCAATGGGGCAATTTTTGACGAAGATATGGCCATTTACTTCAAGGTTGGCCCTATTAAATGTTTCGGCTTATATTTTCTATTATCCGAAGAATATCCCTTAATATCTTTCTTAGATGAGTCGGAAGTCAAATTATTTTGATGCAGTTTTGTTCCAAAGATCGAGTGAATTCTAAAAACACCTTTATAATTGAAATGGGGCAATTTTTGACGAAGATATGGCCATTTATTTCAAGGTAGACCCTATTTAATGCTTTCCATATATTTTCTGTTGATCAAAGAATATCCCTTAATATCTTTCTTAGATGAGTCGAAAGTCAAATTATTTTAATGCAGTTTTGTTCCAAAGATCAGGCGAATCCTAAAAACACCTTTATGATTAAAATAAGGCAATTTTGTACGAAGATATGGCCATTTATTTCAAGGTAGACCCTATTTAATGCTTTCCATATATTTTCTGTTGATCAAAGAATATCCCTTAATATCTTTCTTAGATGAGTTGGAAGTCAAATTATTTTAATGCAGTTTTGTTCCAAAGATCGAGCGAATTCTAAAAACACCTTTATAATTGAAATGGGGCAATTTTTGACGAAGATATGGTCATTTATTTCAAGGTAGACCCTATTTAATGTTTGGCTTATATTTTCTTTTAATCGAAGGATATCCCTTAATATCTTTCTTAGATGAGTCGGAAGTCAAATTATTTTAATGCAGTTTTGTTCCAAAGATCAAGTGAATTCTAAAAACACCTTTATAATTGAAATGGGGCAATTTTGTACGAAGATATGGCCATTTATTTCAAGGTAGACCCTATTTAATGCTTTCCATATATTTTCTGTTGATCAAAGAATATCCCTTAATATCTTTCTTAGATGAGTCGGGAGTCAAATTATTTTAATGCAGTTTTGTTCCAAAGATCAAGTGAATTCTAAAAACACCCTTATAATTGAAATGGGGCAATTTTAGACGAAGATATGGCCATTTATTTCAAGGTAGACCCTATTTAATGCTTTCCATATATTTTCTGTTGATCAAAGAATATCCCTTAATATCTTTCTTAGATGAGTCGGAAGTCAAATTATTTTAATGCAGTTTTGTTCCAAAGATCAAGTGAATTCTAAAAACACCCTTATAATTGAAATGGGGCAATTTTAGACGAAGATATGGCCATTTATTTCAAGGTAGACCCTATTTAATGCTTTCCATATATTTTCTGTTGATCAAAGAATATCCCTTAATATCTTGCTTTTATGAGTCGGAAGTCAAATTATTTTAATGCAGTTTTGTTCCAAAGATCAAGTGAATTCTAAAAACACCTTTATAATTGAAACGGGGCAATTTTAGACGAAGATATGGCCATTTATTTCAAGGTTGACCCTATTTAATGTTTGGCTTATATTTTCTATTAATCGAAGAATATCCCTTAATATCTTTGTTAGATGAGTCGGGAAGTCAAATTATTTTAATGCAGTTTTGTTCCCAAAGATCGAGTGAATCTCTAAAAACACCTTTAGAATTAAAATGGGGCAATTTTGTACGAAGATATGGCCATTTATTTCAAGGTAGACCCTATTTAATGCTTTCCATATATTTTCTGTTGATCAAAGAATATCCCTTAATATCTTTCTTAGATGAGTCGGAAGTCAAATTATTTTAATGCAGTTTTGTTCCAAAGATTGAGTGAATTCTAAAACACCTTTATAATTGAAATGGGGCAATTTTTGACGAAGATATGGCCATTTATTTCAAGGTAGACCCTATTTAATGTTTGGCTTATATTTTCTTTTAATCGAAGGATATCCCTTAATATCTTTCTTAGATGAGTCGGAAGTCAAATTATTTTAATGCAGTTTTGTTCCAAAGATCGAGTGAATCCTAAAAACACCTTTATAATTGAAATGGGGCAATTTTGTACGAAGATATGGCCATTTATTTCAAGGTAGACCCTATTTAATGCTTTCCATATATTTTCTGTTGATCAAAGAATATCCCTTAATATCTTTCTTAGATGAGTCGGAAGTCAAATTATTTTAATGCAGTTTTGTTCCAAAGATCAAGTGAATTCTAAAAACACCCTTATAATTGAAATGGGGCAATTTTAGACGAAGATATGGCCATTTATTTCAAGGTAGACCCTATTTAATGCTTTCCATATATTTTCTGTTGATCAAAGAATATCCCTTAATATCTTTCTTAGATGAGTCGGAAGTCAAATTATTTTAATGCAGTTTTGTTCCAAAGATCAAGCGAATTCTAAAAACACCCTTATAATTTAAATGGGGCAATTTTTGACGAAGATATGGCCATTTATTTCAAGGTAGACCCTATTTAATGCTTTCCATATATTTTCTGTTGATCAAAGAATATCCCTTAATATCTTTCTTAGATGAGTCGGAAGTCAAATTATTTTAATGCAGTTTTGTTTCAAAGATCAGGCGAATCCTAAAAACACCTTTATAATTGAAATGGGGCAATTTTGTACGAAGATATGGCCATTTATTTCAAGGTAGACCCTATTTAATGCTTTCCATATATTTTCTGTTGATCAAAGAATATCCCTTAATATCTTTCTTAGATGAGTCGGAAGTCAAATTATTTTAATGCAGTTTTGTTCCAAAGATCGAGTGAATTCTAAAAACACCTTTATAATTGAAATGGGGCAATTTTAGACGAAGATATGGCCATTTATTTCAAGGTAGACCCTATTTAATGTTTGGCTTATATTTTCTTTTAATCGTAGAATATCCCTTAATATCTTTCTTAGATGAGTCGGAAGTCAAATTATTTTAATGCAGTTTTGTTCCAAAGATCAAGTGAATTCTAAAAACACCTTTATAATTGAAATGGGGCAATTTTAGACGAAGATATGGCCATTTATTTCAAGGTAGACCCTATTTAATGCTTTCCATATATTTTCTGTTGATCAAAGAATATCCCTTAATATCTTTCTTAGATGAGTCGGAAGTCAAATTATTTTAATGCAGTTTTGTTTCAAAGATTAAGCGAATTCTAAAAACACCCTTAGAATTAAAATGGGGCAATTTTTGACGAAGATATGGCCATTTATTTCAAGGTAGACCCTATTTAATGCTTTCCATATATTTTCTGTTGATCAAAGAATATCCCTTAATATCTTTTTTAGATGAGTCGGAAGTCAAATTATTTTAATGCAGTTTTGTTCCAAAGATCAAGTGAATTCTAAAAACACCTTTATAATTGAAATGGGGCAATTTTAGACGAAGATATGGCCATTTATTTCAAGGTAGACCCTATTTAATGCTTTCCATATATTTTCTGTTGATCAAAGAATATCCCTTAATATCTTTCTTAGATGAGTCGGACGTCAAATTATTTTAATGCAGTTTTGTTTCAAAGATCGAGCGAATCCTAAAAACACCCTTAGAATTAAAATGGGGCAATTTTGTACGAAGATATGGCCATTTATTTCAAGGTAGACCCTATTTAATGCTTTCCATATATTTTCTGTTGATCAAAGAATATCCCTTAATATCTTTCTTAGATGAGTCGGAAGTCAAATTATTTTAATGCAGTTTTGTTCCAAAGATTAAGTGAATTCTAAAAACATCATTATAATTGAAATGGGGCAATTTTTGACGAAGATATGGCCATTTATTTCAAGGTAGACCCTATTTAATGCTTTCCATATATTTTCTGTTGATCAAAGAATCTCCATTAATATCTTTCTTAGATGAGTCGGAAGTCAAATTATTTTAATGCAGTTTTGTTCCAAAGATCAAGTGAATTCTAAAAGCACCTTTATAATTGAAACGGGGCAATTTTAGATGAAGATATGGCCATTTATTTCAAGGTTGACCCTATTTAATGTTTGGCTTATATTTTCTATTAATCGAAGAATATCCCTTAATATCTTTCTTAGATGAGTCGGAAGTCAAATTATTTTAATGCAGTTTTGTTTCAAAGATCGAGTGAATTCTAAAAACATCATAATAATTGAAATGGGGCAATTTTAGACGAAGATATGGCCATTTATTTCAAGGTTGACCCTATTTACTGCTTTCCTTATATTTTCTATTTATCGAAGAATATCCCTTAATATCTTTCTTAGATGAGTCGGAAGTCAAATTATTTTAATGCAGTTTTGTTCCAAAGATCAAGTGAATCCTAAAAACACCTTTATAATTGAAATGGGGCAATTTTTGACGAAGATATGGCCATTTATTTCAAGGTTGACCCTATTTAATGCTTTCCATATATTTTCTGTTGATCAAAGAATATCCCTTAATATCTTTCTTAGATGAGTCGGAAGTCAAATTATTTTAATGCAGTTTTGTTCCAAAGATTGAGTGAATTCTAAAAACACCTTTCTAATTGCAATGGGGCAATTTTTGACGAAGATATGGCCATTTACTTCAAGGTTGGCCCTATTAAATGTTCGGCTTATATTTTCTATTAATCGAAGAATATCCCTTAATATCTTTCTTAGGTGAGTCGGAAGTCAAATTATTTTAATGCAGTTTTGTTTCAAAGATTGAGTGAATTCTAAAAACACCTTTATAATTGAAATGGGGCAATTTTTGACGAAGATATGGCCATTTATTTCAAGGTAGACCCTATTTAATACTTTCAATATATTTTCTGTTAATCAAAGAATATCCCTTAATATCTTTTTTAGATGAGTCGAAAGTCAAATTATTTTAATGCAGTTTTGTTTCAAAGGTCAGGCGAATCCAAAAAACACCTTTATGATTGAAATGGGGCAATTTTGTACGAAGATATGGCCATTTATTTCAAGGTAGACCCTATTTAATGCTTTCCATATATTTTCTGTTGATCAAAGAATATCCCTTAATATCTTTCTTAGATGAGTTGGAAGTCAAATTATTTTAATGCAGTTTTGTTCCAAAGATCGAGTGAATTCTAAAAACACCTTTATAATTGAAATGGGGCAATTTTTGACGAAGATATGGTCATTTATTTCAAGGTAGACCCTATTTAATGTTTGGCTTATATTTTCTTTTAATCGAAGGATATCCCTTAATATCTTTCTTAGATGAGTCGGAAGTCAAATTATTTTAATGCAGTTTTGTTCCAAAGATCAAGTGAATCCTAAAAACACCTTTATAATTGAAATGGGGCAATTTTGTACGAAGATATGGCCATTTATTTCAAGGTAGACCCTATTTAATGCTTTCCATATATTTTCTGTTGATCAAAGAATATCCCTTAATATCTTTCTTAGATGAGTCGGAAGTCAAATTATTTTAATGCAGTTTTGTTCCAAAGATCAAGTGAATTCTAAAAACACCCTTATAATTGAAATGGGGCAATTTTAGACGAAGATATGGCCATTTATTTCAAGGTAGACCCTATTTAATGCTTTCCATATATTTTCTGTTGATCAAAGAATATCCCTTAATATCTTTCTTAGATGAGTCGGAAGTCAAATTATTTTAATGCAGTTTTGTTCCAAAGATCAAGTGAATTCTAAAAACACCTTTATAATTGAAATGGGGCAATTTTAGACGAAGATATGGCCATTTATTTCAAGGTAGACCCTATTTAATGTTTGGCTTATATTTTCTGTTGATCAAAGAATATCCCTTAATATCTTGCTTTTATGAGTCGGAAGTCAAATTATTTTAATGCAGTTTTGTTCCAAAGATCAAGTGAATTCTAAAAACACCTTTATAATTGAAATGGGGCAATTTTAGACGAAGATATGGCCATTTATTTCAAGGTTGACCCTATTTAATGTTTGGCTTATATTTTCTATTAATCGAAGAATATCCCTTAATATCTTTGTTAGATGAGTCGGGAAGTCAAATTATTTTAATGCAGTTTTGTTCCCAAAGATCGAGTGAATCCCTAAAAACACATTTAGAATTTAAAATGGGGCAATTTTGTACGAAGATATCGGCCATTTATTTCAAGGTAGACCCTATTTATGCTTGCACTATATTTTCTATTGATCGAACATATTCCTTAGTATCTTTCCTAGAATGAGTTCGGAAGTCAAATTATTTTAATGCAGTTTTGTTCCAAAGATCGAGTGAATTCTAAAACACCTTTATAATTGAAATGGGGCAATTTTTGACGAAGATATGGCCATTTATTTCAAGGTAGACCCTATTTAATGCTTTCCATATATTTTCTGTTGATCAAAGAATATCCCTTAATATCTTTCTTAGATGAGTCGGAAGTCAAATTATTTTAATGCAGTTTTGTTCCAAAGATCGAGCGAATCCTAAAAACACCTTTACAATTAAAATGGGGCAATTTTGTACGAAGATATGGCCATTTATTTCAAGGTAGACCCTATTTAATGCTTTCCATATATTTTCTGTTGATCAAAGAATATCCCTTAATATCTTTCTTAGATGAGTCGGAAGTCAAATTATTTTAATGCAGTTTTGTTCCAAAGATTGAGTGAATTCTAAAAACATCATAATAATTGAAATGGGGCAATTTTTGACGAAGATATGGCCATTTATTTCAAGGTAGACCCTATTTAATGCTTTCCATATATTTTCTGTTGATCAAAGAATCTCCATTAATATCTTTCTTAGATGAGTCGGAAATCAAATTATTTTAATGCAGTTTTGTTCCAAAGGTCAAGTGAATTCTAAAAACACCTTTATAATTGAAACGGGGCAATTTTTGACGAAGATATGGCCATTTATTTCAAGGTTGACCCTATTTAATGTTTGGCTTATATTTTCTATTAATCGAAGAATATCCCTTAATATCTTTCTTAGATGAGTCGGAAGTCAAATTATTTTAATGCAGTTTTGTTTCAAAGATTGAGTGAATTCTAAAAACATCATAATAATTGAAATGGGGCAATTTTAGACGAAGATATGGCCATTTATTTCAAGGTTGACCCTATTTACTGCTTTCCATATATTTTCTATTTATCGAAGAATATCCCTTAATATCTTTCTTAGATGAGTCGGAAGTCAAATTATTTTAATGCAGTTTTGTTCCAAAGATCAAGTGAATCCTAAAAACACCTTTATAATTGAAATGGGGCAATTTTTGACGAAGATATGGCCATTTATTTCAAGGTTGACCCTATTTAATGCTTTCCATATATTTTCTGTTGATCAAAGAATATCCCTTAATATCTTTCTTAGATGAGTCGGAAGTCAAATTATTTTAATGCAGTTTTGTTCCAAAGATCAAGTGAATTCTAAAAACACCTTTATAATTGAAATGGGGCAATTTTAGACGAAGATATGGCCATTTATTTCAAGGTAAACCCTATTTAATGCTTTCCATATATTTTCTGTTGATCAAAGAATATCCCTTAATATCTTTCTTTGATGAGTCGGAAGTCAAATTATTTTAATGCAGTTTTGTTCCAAAGATCAAGTGAATTCTAAAAACACCTTTATAATTGAAATGGGGCAATTTTATACGAAGATATGGCCATTTATTTCAAGGTAGACCCTATTTAATGTTTGGCTTATATTTTCTTTTAATCGAAGGATATCCCTTAATATCTTTCTTAGATGAGTCGGAAGTCAAATTATTTTAATGCAGTTTTGTTCCAAAGATCGAGTGAATCCTAAAAACACCTTTATAATTGAAATGGGGCAATTTTGTACGAAGATATGGCCATTTATTTCAAGGTAGACCCTATTTAATGTTTGGCTTATATTTTCTTTTAATCGAAGGATATCCCTTAATATCTTTCTTAGATGAGTCGGAAGTCAAATTATTTTAATGCAGTTTTGTTCCAAAGATCAAGTGAATTCTAAAAACACCTTTATAATTGAAATGGGGCAATTTTTGACGAAGATATGGCCATTTATTTCAAGGTTGACCCTATTTACTGCTTTCCTTATATTTTCTATTAATCGAAGAATATACCTTAATATCTTTCTTAGATGAGTCGGAAGTCAAATTATTTTAATGCAGTTTTGTTCCAAAGATCGAGTGAATCCTAAAAACACCTTTATAATTGAAATGGGGCAATTTTTGACGAAGGATATGGCCATTTATTTCAAGGTAGACCCTATTTAATGCTTTCCATATATTTTCTGTTGATCAA
>NW_025063155.1:0-22775 GCF_018153295.1 Drosophila grimshawi
AAAAACACCTTTATAATTGAAACGGGGCAATTTTAGACAAAGATATGGCCATTTATTTCAAGGTAGACCCTATTTAATGCTTTCCATATATTTTCTGTTGATCAAAGAATATCCCTTAATATCTTTCTTAGATGAGTCGGAAGTCAAATTATTTTAATGCAGTTTTGTTCCAAAGATCGAGTGAATTCTAAAACACCTTTATAGTTAAAATGGGGCAATTTTTGACGAAGATATGGCCATTTATTTCAAGGTAGACCCTATTTAATGCTTTCCATATATTTTCTATTTATCGAAGAATATCCTTAATATCTTTCTTAGATGAGTCGGAAGTCAAATTATTTTAATGCAGTTTTGTTCCAAAATCGAGTGAATTCTAAAGACACCTTTATATTTGAAATGGGGCAATTTTAGACGAAGATATGGCCATTTATTTCAAGGTAGACCCTATTTAATGCTTTCCATATATTTTCTATTTATCGAAGAATATCCCTCAATATCTTTCTTAGATGAGTCGAACGTCAAATTATTTTGATGCAGTTTTGTTCCAAAAATCGAGTGAATTCTAAAAATACCTTTATAATTGAAATGGGGCAATTTTTGACGAAGATATGGCCATTTATTTCAAGGTAGACCCTATTTAATGCTTTCCACATATTTTCTATTTATCGAAGAATATCCCTTAATATCTTTCTTAGATGAGTCGGAAGTCAAATTATTTTAATGCAGTTTTGTTCCAAAGATTAAGTGAATCCCTAAAAACACGTTTAGAATTGAAATGGGGCAATTTTATACGAAGATATGGCCATTTATTTCAAGGTAGACCCCTATTTAATGCTTTCCATATATTTTCTGTTGATCAAAGAATATCCCTTAATATCTTTCTTAGATGAGTCGGAAGTCAAATTATTTTAATGCAGTTATGTTTCAAAGATCAAGTGAATTCTAAAAACACCTTTATAATTGAAATGGGGCAATTTTAGACGAAGATATGGCCATTTATTTCAAGGTTGACCCTATTTAATGTTTGGCTTATATTTTCTATTAATCGAAGGATATCCCTTAATATCTTTCTTAGATGAGTCGGACGTCAAATTAATTTGATGCAGTTTTGTTCCAAAGATCAAGTGAATTCTAAAAACACCTTTATAATTGAAATGGGGCAATTGTTGACGAAGATATGGCCATTTATTTCAAGGTAGACCCTATTTAATGCTTTCCATATATTTGCCATTGATCGAAGAATATCCCTTAATATCTTTCTTAGATGAGTCGGAAGTCAAATTATTTTAATGCAGTTTTGTTCCAAAGATCAAGTGAATTCTAAAAACACCTTTATAATTGAAATGGGGCAATTTTAGACGAAGATATGGCCATTTATTTCAAGGTTGACCCTATTTAATGTTTGGCTTATATTTTCTGTTGATCAAAGAATCTCCATTAATATCTTTCTTAGATGAGTCGGAAGTCAAATTATTTTAATGCAGTTTTGTTTCAAAGATCAAGTGAATTCTAAAAACACCTTTATAATTGAAACGGGGCAATTTTAGACAAAGATATGGCCATTTATTTCAAGGTAGACCCTATTTAATGCTTTCCATATATTTTCTGTTGATCAAAGAATATCCCTTAATATCTTTCTTAGATGAGTCGGAAGTCAAATTATTTTAATGCAGTTTTGTTCCAAAGATCGAGTGAAATCTGAAAACACCTTTATAATTGAAATGGGGCAATTTTTGACGAAGATGTGGCCATTTATTTCAAGGTAGACCCTATTTAATGCTTTCCATATATTTTCTATTTATCGAAGAATATCCCTTAATATCTTTCTTAGATGAGTCGGAAGTCAAATTATTTTAATGCAGTTTTGTTCCAAAAATCGAGTGAATTCTAAAGACACCTTTATAATTGAAATGGGGCAATTTTAGACGAAGATATGGCCATTTATTTCAAGGTAGACCCTATTTAATGCTTTCCATATATTTTCTATTTATCGAAGAATATCCCTCAATATCTTTCTTAGATGAGTCGAACGTCAAATTATTTTGATGCAGTTTTGTTCCAAAGATCGAGTGAATTCTAAAAACACCTTTATAATTGAAATGGGGCAATTTTTGACGAAGATATGGCCATTTATTTCAAGGTAGACCCTATTTAATGCTTTCCATGTATTTTCTGTTGATCAAAGAATCTCCATTAATATCTTTCTTAGATGAGTCGGAAGTCAAATTATTTTAATGCAGTTTTGTTTCAAAGATCAAGTGAATTCTAAAAACACCTTTATAATTGAAACGGGGCAATTTTAGACAAAGATATGGCCATTTATTTCAAGGTAGACCCTATTTAATGCTTTCCATATATTTTCTGTTGATCAAAGAATATCCCTTAATATCTTTCTTAGATGAGTCGGAAGTCAAATTATTTTAATGCAGTTTTGTTCCAAAGATCGAGTGAATTCTAAAAACACCTTTATAGTTAAAATGGGGCAATTTTTGACGAAGATATGGCCATTTATTTCAAGGTAGACCCTATTTAATGCTTTCCATATATTTTCTATTTATCGAAGAATATCCCTTAATATCTTTCTTAGATGAGTCGGAAGTCAAATTATTTTAATGCAGTTTTGTTCCAAAAATCGAGTGAATTCTAAAGACACCTTTATATTTGAAATGGGGCAATTTTAGACGAAGATATGGCCATTTATTTCAAGGTAGACCCTATTTAATGCTTTCCATATATTTTCTGTTGATCAAAGAATATCCCTTAATATCTTTCTTAGATGAGTCGAACGTCAAATTATTTTGATGCAGTTTTGTTCCAAAAATCGAGTGAATTCTAAAAATACCTTTATAATTGAAATGGGGCAATTTTTGACGAAGATATGGCCATTTATTTCAAGGTAGACCCTATTTAATGCTTTCCACATATTTTCTATTTATCGAAGAATATCCCTTAATATCTTTCTTAGATGAGTCGGAAGTCAAATTATTTTAATGCAGTTTTGTTCCAAAGATTAAGTGAATCCTAAAAACACGTTTAGAATTGAAATGGGGCAATTTTATACGAAGATATGGCCATTTATTTCAAGGTAGACCCTATTTAATGCTTTCCATATATTTTCTGTTGATCAAAGAATATCCCTTAATATCTTTCTTAGATGAGTCGGAAGTCAAATTATTTTAATGCAGTTATGTTTCAAAGATCAAGTGAATTCTAAAAACACCTTTATAATTGAAATGGGGCAATTTTAGACGAAGATATGGCCATTTATTTCAAGGTTGACCCTATTTAATGTTTGGCTTATATTTTCTATTAATCGAAGGATATCCCTTAATATCTTTCTTAGATGAGTCGGACGTCAAATTAATTTGATGCAGTTTTGTTCCAAAGATCAAGTGAATTCTAAAAACACCTTTATAATTGAAATGGGGCAATTGTTGACGAAGATATGGCCATTTATTTCAAGGTAGACCCTATTTAATGCTTTCCATATATTTTCTATTTATCGAAGAATATCCCTTAATATCTTTCTTAGATGAGTCGGAAGTCAAATTATTTTAATGCAGTTTTTGTTCCCAAAGATCAAGCGAATTCTAAAAACACCCTTTATAATTGAAACGGGGCAATTTTAGACAAAGATATGGCCATTTATTTCAAGGTAGACCCTATTTAATGCTTTCCATATATTTTCTGTTGATCAAAGAATATCCCTTAATATCTTTCTTAGATGAGTCGGAAGTCAAATTATTTTAATGCAGTTTTGTTCCAAAGATCGAGTGAAATCTGAAAACACCTTTATAATTGAAATGGAGCAATTTTTGACGAAGATGTGGCCATTTATTTCAAGGTTGACCCTATTTAATGCTTTCCATATATTTTCTATTTATCGAAGAATATCCCTTAATATCTTTCTTAGATGAGTCGGAAGTCAAATTATTTTAATGCAGTTTTGTTCCAAAAATCGAGTGAATTCTAAAGACACCTTTATAATTGAAATGGGGCAATTTTAGACGAAGATATGGCCATTTATTTCAAGGTAGACCCTATTTAATGCTTTCCATATATTTTCTATTTATCGAAGAATATCCCTCAATATCTTTCTTAGATGAGTCGAACGTCAAATTATTTTGATGCAGTTTTGTTCCAAAGATCGAGTGAATTCTAAAAACACCTTTATAATTGAAATGGGGCAATTTTTGACGAAGATATGGCCATTTATTTCAAGGTTGACCCTATTTAATGCTTTCCATATATTTTCTATTTATCGAAGAATATCCCTTAATATCTTTCTTAGATGAGTCGGAAGTCAAATTATTTTAATGCAGTTTTGTTCCAAAGATTAAGTGAATCCTAAAAACACGTTTAGAATTGAAATGGGGCAATTTTATACGAAGATATGGCCATTTATTTCAAGGTAGACCCTATTTAATGCTTTCCATATATTTTCTGTTGATCAAAGAATATCCCTTAATATCTTTCTTAGATGAGTCGGAAGTCAAATTATTTTAATGCAGTTTTGTTTCAAAGATCAAGTGAATTCTAAAAACACCATTATAATTGAAATGGGGCAATTTTAGACGAAGATATGGCCATTTATTTCAAGGTTGACCCTATTTAATGTTTGGCTTATATTTTCTATTAATCGAAGGATATCCCTTAATATCTTTCTTAGATGAGTCGGACGTCAAATTAATTTGATGCAGTTTTGTTTCAAAGATCAACTGAATTCTAAAAACACCTTTATAATTGAAATGGGGCAATTGTTGACGAAGATATGGCTATTTATTTCAAGGTAGACCCTATTTAATGCTTTCCATATATTTTCCATTGATCGAAGAATATCCATTAATATCTTTCTTAGGTGAGTCGGAAGTCAAATTATTTTAATGCAGTTTTGTTCCAAAGATCAAGTGAATTCTAAAAACACCTTTATAATTGAAATGGGGCAATTTTAGACGAAGATATGGCCATTTATTTCAAGGTAGACCCTATTTAATGCTTTCCATATATTTTCTGTTGATCAAAGAATATCCCTTAATATCTTTCTTAGATGAGTCGGAAGTCAAATTATTTTAATGCAGTTTTGTTTCAAAGATCAAGTGAATTCTAAAAACACCATTATAATTGAAATGGGGCAATTTTAGACGAAGATATGGCCATTTATTTCAAGGTTGACCCTATTTAATGTTTGGCTTATATTTTCTATTAATCGAAGGATATCCCTTAATATCTTTCTTAGATGAGTCGGACGTCAAATTAATTTGATGCAGTTTTGTTTCAAAGATCAAGTGAATTCTAAAAACACCTTTATAATTGAAATGGGGCAATTGTTGACGAAGATATGGCTATTTATTTCAAGGTAGACCCTATTTAATGCTTTCCATATATTTTCCATTGATCGAAGAATATCCATTAATATCTTTCTTAGGTGAGTCGGAAGTCAAATTATTTTAATGCAGTTTTGTTCCAAAGATCAAGTGAATTCTAAAAACACCTTTATAATTGAAATGGGGCAATTTTAGACGAAGATATGGCCATTTATTTCAAGGTAGACCCTATTTAATGCTTTCCATATATTTTCTGTTGATCAAAGAATATCCCTTAATATCTTTCTTAGATGAGTCGGAAGTCAAATTATTTTAATGCAGTTTTGTTCCAAAGATCAAGTGAATTCTAAAAACACCTTTATAATTGAAATATGGCAATTTTAGACGAAGATATGGCCATTTATTTCAAGGTTGACCCTATTTAATGTTTGGCTTATATTTTCTATTAATCGAAGGATATCCCTTAATATCTTTCTTAGATGAGTCGGAAGTCAAATTATTTTAATGCAGTTTTGTTCCAAAGATCAAGTGAATTCTAAAAACACCTTTATAATTGAAATATGGCAATTTTAGACGAAGATATGGCCATTTATTTCAAGGTAGACCCTATTTAATGCTTTCCATATATTTTCTGTTGATCAAAGAATATCCCTTAATATCTTTCTTAGATGAGTCGGACGTCAAATTAATTTGATGCAGTTTTGTTCCAAAGATCGAGTGAATTCTAAAAACACCTTTATAATTGAAATGGGGCAATTTTTGACGAAGATATGGCTATTTATTTCAAGGTAGACCCAATTTAATGCTTTCCATATATTTTCCATTGATCAAAGAATATCCCTTAATATCTTTCTTAGATGAGTCGGAAGTCAAATTATTTTAAAGCAGTTTTGTTCCAAAGATCGAGTGAATTCTAAAAACACCTTTAGAGTTGAAATGGGGCAATTTTGTACGAAGATATGGCCATTTATTTCAAGTTAGACCCTATTTAATGCTTTCCATATATTTTCTATTTATCGAAGAATATCCCTTAATATCTTTCTTAGATGAGTCGAAAGTCAAATTATTTTAATGCAGTTTTGTTCCAAAAATCGAGTGAATTCTAAAAACACCTTTATAATTGAAATGGGGCAATTTTAGACGAAGATATGGCCATTTATTTCAAGGTTGACCCTATTTACTGCTTTCCTTATATTTTCTATTTATCGAAGAATATCCCTTAATATCTTTCTTAGATGAGTCGGAAGTCAAATTATTTTAATGCAGTTTTGTTCCAAAGATCAAGTGAATTCTAAAAACACCTTTATAATTGAAATGGGGCAATTTTAGACGAAGATATGGCCATTTATTTCAAGGTAGACCCTATTTAATGCTTTCCATATATTTTCTGTTGATCAAAGAATATCCCTTAATATCTTTCTTAGATGAGTCGGAAGTCAAATTATTTTAATGCAGTTTTGTTCCAAAGATCAAGTGAATTCTAAAAACACCTTTATAATTATAATGGGGCAATTTTAGACGAAGATATGGCCATTTATTTCAAGGTAGACCCTATTTAAAGTTTGGCTTATATTTTCTATTTATCGAAGAATATCCCTTAATATCTTTCTTAGATGAGTCGGACGTCAAATTGATTTGATGCAGTTTTGTTCCAAAGATCGAGTGAATTCTAAACACACCTTTATAATTGAAATGGGGCAATTTTTGACGAAGATATGGCCATTTATTTCAAGGTAGACCCTATTTAATGCTTTCCATATATTTTCCATTGATCGAAGAATATCCCTTAATATCTTTCTTAGATGAGTCGGAAGTCAAATTATTTTAATGCAGTTTTGTTCCAAAAATCGAGTGAATTCTAAAAACACCTTTATAATTGAAGTGGGGCAATTTTAGACGCAGATATGGCCATTTATTTCAAGGTAGACCCTATTTAATGCTTTCCATATATTTTCTATTTATCGAAGAATATGCCTTAATATCTTTCTTAGATGAGTCGGAAGTCAAATTATTTTAATGCAGTTTTGTTTCAAAGATTAAGTAAATTCAAAAAACACCTTTATAATTGAAATGGGGCAATTTTACACGAAGATATGGCCATTTATTTCAAGGTAGACCCTATTTAATGCTTTCCATGTATTTTCTGTTGATCAAAGAATCTCCATTAATATCTTTTCTTAGATGAGTCGGAAGTCAAATTATTTTAATGCAGTTTTGTTTCAAAGATCAAGTGAATTCTAAAAACACCTTTATAATTGAAACGGGGCAATTTTAGACGAAAATATGGCCATTTATTTCAAGGTTGACCCTATTTAATGTTTGGCTTATATTTTCTATTAATCGAAGAATATCCCTTAATATCTTTCTTAGATGAGTCGGAAGTCAAATTATTTTGATGCAGTTTTGTTCCAAAGATCGAGTGAATTCTAAAAACACCTTTATAATTGAAATGGGGCAATTTAAGACTAAGATATGGCCATTTATTTCAAGGTTGACCCTATTTACTGCTTTCCTTATATTTTCTATTTATCGAAGAATATCCCTGAATATCTTTCTTAGATGAGTCGGAAGTCAAATTATTTTAATGCAGTTTTGTTCCAAAGATTAAGTGAATTAAAAAAACACCTTTATAATTGAAATGGGGCAATTTAAGACGCAGATATGGCCATTTATTTCAAGGTAGACCCTATTTAATGCTTTCCATATATTTTCTGTTGATCAAAGAATCTCCCTTAATATCTTTCTTAGTTGAGTCGGAAGTCAAATTATTTTAATGCAGTTTTGTTTCAAAGATCAAGTGAATTCTAAAAACACCTTTATAATTGAAACGGGGCAATTTTAGACGAAAATATGGCCATTTATTTCAAGGTTGACCCTATTTAATGTTTGACTTATATTTTCTATTAATCGAAGAATATCCCTTAATATCTTTCTTAGATGAGTCGGAAGTCAAATTATTTTGATGCAGTTTTGTTCCAAAGATCGAGTGAATTCTAAAAGCACCTTTATAATTGAAATGGGGCAATTTAAGACTAAGATATGGCCATTTATTTCAAGGTTGACCCTATTTACTGCTTTCCTTATATTTTCTATTTATCGAAGAATATCCCTGAATATCTTTCTTAGATGAGTCGGAAGTCAAATTATTTTAATGCAGTTTTGTTCCAAAGATTAAGTGAATTAAAAAAACACCTTTATAATTGAAATGGGGCAATTTAAGACGCAGATATGTCCATTTATTTCAAGGTAGACCCTATTTAATGCTTTCCATATAATTTCTGTTGATCAAAGAATATCCCTTAATATCTTTCTTAGATGAGTTGGAAGTCAAATTATTTTAATGCAGTTTTGTTTCAAAGATCAAGTGAATTCTAAAAACACCTTAATAATTGAAACGGGGCAATTTTAGACGAATATATGGCCATTTATTTCAAGGTTGACCCTATTTAATGTTTGGCTTATATTTTCTATTAATCGAAGGATATCCCTTAATATCTTTCTTAGATGAGTTGGAAGTCAAATTATTTTAATGCAGTTTTGTTTCAAAGATCAAGTGAATTCTAAAAACACCTTAATAATTGAAACGGGGCAATTTTAGACGAAAATATGGCCATTTATTTCAAGGTTGACCCTATTTAATGTTTGGCTTATATTTTCTATTAATCGAAGAATATCCCTTAATATCTTTCTTAGATGAGTCGGAAGTCAAATTATTTTGATGCAGTTTTGTTCCAAAGATCGAGTGAATTCTAAAAACACCTTTATAATTGAAATGGGGCAATTTTATACGAAGATATGGCCATTTATTTCAAGGTTGACCCTATTTACTGCTTTCCTTATATTTTCTATTTATCGAAGAATATCCCTTAATATCTTTCTTAGATGAGTCGGAAGTCAAATTATTTTAATGCAGTTTTGTTCCAAAGATTAAGTGAATTCAAAAAACACCTTTATAATTGAAATGGGGCAATTTAAGACGCAGATATGGCCATTTATTTCAAGGTTGACCCTATTTACTGCTTTCCTTATATTTTCTATTTATCGAAGAATATCCCTTAATATCTTTCTTAGATGAGTCGGAAGTCAAATTATTTTAATGCAGTTTTGTTCCAAAGATTGAGCGAATTCTAAAAACACCTTTATAATTGAAATGGGGCAATTTTAGACGAAGATATGGCCATTTATTTCAAGGATGACCCTATTTAATGTTTGGCTTATATTTTCTGTTGATCAAAGAATCTCCCTTAATATCTTTCTTAGATGAGTCGGAAGTCAAATTATTTTAATGCAGTTTTGTTCCAAAGATCGAGTGAATTCTAAAAACACCTTTAGAGTTGAAATGGGGCAATTTCGTACGAAGATATGGCCATTTATTTCAAGGTAGACCCTATTTAATGCTTTCCATATATTTTCTGTTGATCAAAGAATATCCCTTAATATCTGTCTTAGATGAGTCGGAAGTCAAATTATTTTAATGCAGTTTTGTTCCAAAGATCAAGTGAATTCTAAAAACACCTTTATAATTGAAATGGGGCAATTTTAGACGAAGATATAGCCATTTATTTCAAGGTTGACCCTATTTAATGTTTGGCTTATATTTTCTATTAATCGAAGGATATCCCTTAATATCTTTCTTAGATGAGTCGGAAGTCAAATTATTTTGATGCAGTTTTGTTCCAAATATCAAGTGAATTCTAAAAACATCTTTATAATTGAAATGGGGCAATTTTAGACGAAGATATGGCCATTTATTTCAAGGTAGACCCTATTTAATGCATTCCATATATTTTCTATTTATCGAAGAATATCCCTTAATATCTTTCTTAGATGAGTCGGAAGTCAAATTATTTTAATGCAGTTTTGTTCCAAAGATCGAGTGAATTCTAAAAACACCTTTATAATTGAAATGGGGCAATTTTACACGAAGATATGGCCATTTATTTCAAGGTAGACCCTATTTAATGCTTTCCATGTATTTTCTGTTGATCAAAGAATCTCCATTAATATCTTTCTTAGATGAGTCGGAAGTCAAATTATTTTAATGCAGTTTTGTTTCAAAGATCAAGTGAATTCTAAAAACATCTTTATAATTGAAATGGGGCAATTTTAGACGAAGATATGGCCATTTATTTCAAGGTAGACCCTATTTAATGCATTCCATATATTTTCTATTTATCGAAGAATATCCCTTAATATCTTTCTTAGATGAGTCGGAAGTCAAATTATTTTAATGCAGTTTTGTTTCAAAGATTAAGTAAAATCAAAAAACACTTTTATAATTGAAATGGGGCAATTTTACACGAAGATATGGCCATTTATTTCAAGGTTGACCCTATTTAATGTTTGGCTTATATTTTCTATTAATCGAAGAATATCCCTTAATATCTTTCTTAGATGAGTCGGAAGTCAAATTATTTTAATGCAGTTTTGTTTCAAAGATCAAGTGAATTCTAAAAACACCTTTATAATTGAAACGGGGCAATTTTAGACGAAAATATGGCCATTTATTTCAAGGTTGACCCTATTTAATGTTTGGCTTATATTTTCTATTAATCGAAGAATATCCCTTAATATCTTTCTTAGATGAGTCGGAAGTCAAATTATTTTGATGCAGTTTTGTTCCAAAGATCGAGTGAATTCTAAAAACACCTTTATAGTTAAAATGGGGCAATTTTTGACGAAGATATGGCCATTTATTTCAAGGTAGACCCTATTTAATGCTTTCCATATATTTTCTATTTATCGAAGAATATCCCTTAATATCTTTCTTAGATGAGTCGGAAGTCAAATTATTTTAATGCAGTTTTGTTCCAAAAATCGAGTGAATTCTAAAAACACCTTTATAATTGAAATGGGGCAATTTTAGACGAAGATATGGCCATTTATTTCAAGGTAGACCCTATTTAATGCTTTCCATATATTTTCTATTTATCGAAGAATATCCCTTAATATCTTTCTTAGATGAGTCGGAAGTCAAATTATTTTGATGCAGTTTTGTTCCAAAAATCGAGTGAATTCTAAAAACACCTTTGTAATTGAAATGTGGCAATTTTTGACGAAGATATGGCCATTTATTTCAAGGTAGACCCTATTTAATGCTTTCCATATATTTTCTGTTGATCAAAGAATCTCCCTTAATATCTTTCTTAGTTGAGTCGGAAGTCAAATTATTTTAATGCAGTTTTGTTTCAAAGATCGAGTGAATTCTAAAAACACCTTTATAATTGAAACGGGGCAATTTTAGACGAAGATATGGCCATTTATTTCAAGGTTGACCCTATTTAATGCTTTCCATATATTTTCTATTTATCGAAGAATATCCCTTAATATCTTTCTTAGATGAGTCGAAAGTCAAATATTTGATGCAGTTTGTCCCAAAGATCGAGTGAATCTAAAAACACCTTTATAATTGAAAAGGGGCAATTTAAGACGCAGATATGGCCATTTATTTCAAGGTAGACCCTATTTAATGCTTTCCATATATTTTCTGTTGATCAAAGAATCTCCCTTAATATCTTTCTTAGTTGAGTCGTTAGTCAAATTATTTTAATGCAGTTTTGTTTCAAAGATCGAGTGAATTCTAAAAACACCTTTATAATTGAAACGGGGCAATTTTAGACGAAGATATGGCCATTTATTTCAAGAATGACCCTATTTAATGTTTGGCTTATATTTTCTATTAATCGAAGAATATCCCTTAATATCTTTCTTAGATGAGTCGGAAGTCAAATTATTTTAATGCAGTTTTGTTCCAAAGATCAAGTGAATTCTAAAAACACCTTTATAATTGAAATGGGGCAATTTTTGACGAAGATATGTCCATTTATTTCAAGGTAGACCCTATTTAATGCTTTCCATATATTTTCTGTTGATCAAAGAATATCCCTTAATATCTTTCTTAGATGAGTCGGAAGTCAAATTATTTTAACGCAGTTTTGTTCCAAAGATCGAGCGAATCCTAAAAACACCTTTATAATTGAAATGGGGCAATTTTAGACGAAGATATGGCCATTTATTTCAAGGTTGACCCTATTTAATACTTTCCATATATTTTCTATTAATCGAAGGATATCCCTTAATATCTTTCTTAGATGAGTCGGACGTCAAATTAATTTGATGCAGTTTTGTTCCAAAGATCGAGTGAATTCTAAAAACATCTTTATAATTGAAATGGGGCAATTTTTGACGAAGATATGGCCATTTATTTCAAGGTAGACCCTATTTAATGCTTTCCATATATTTTCTATTGATCGAAGAATATCCCTTAATATCTTTCTTAGATGAGTCGGAAGTCAAATTATTTTAATGCAGTTTTGTTCCAAAAATCGAGCGAATCCTAAAAACGCCTTTAGAATTAAAATGGGGCAATTTTGTACGAAGATATGGCTATTTATTTCAAGGTAGACCCTATTTAATGCTTTCCATATATTTTCTTTTGATCAAAGAATATCCCTTAATATCTTTCTTAGATGAGTCGGAAGTCAAATTATTTTAATGCAGTTTTGTTCCAAAGATCAAGTGAATTCTAAAAACACCTTTATAATTGAAACGTGGCAATTTTAGACGAATATATGGCCATTTATTTCAAGGTTGACCCTATTTAATGTTTGGCTTATATTTTCTATTAATCGAAGGATATCCCTTAATATCTTTCTTAGATGAGTCGGAAGTCAAATTATTTTAATGCAGTTTTGTTTCAAAGATCAAGTGAATTCTAAAAACACCTTTATAATTGAAACGGGGCAATTTTAGACGAAAATATGGCCATTTATTTCAAGGTTGACCCTATTTAATGTTTGGCTTATATTTTCTATTAATCGAAGAATATCCCTTAATATCTTTCTTAGATGAGTCGAAAGTCAAATTATTTTGATGCAGTTTTGTTCCAAAGATCGAGTGAATTCTAAAAACACCTTTATAATTGAAATGGGGCAATTTTTGACGAAGATATGGCCATTTATTTCAAGGTAGACCCTATTTAATGCTTTCCATATATTTTCTGTTGATCAAAGAATCTCCCTTAATATCTTTCTTAGTTGAGTCGGAAGTCAAATTATTTTAATGCAGTTTTGTTTCAAAGATCGAGTGAATTCTAAAAACACCTTTATAATTGAAACGGGGCAATTTTAGACGAAGATATGGCCATTTATTTCAAGAATGACCCTATTTAATGTTTGGCTTATATTTTCTATTAATCGAAGAATATCCCTTAATATCTTTCTTAGATGAGTCGGAAGTCAAATTATTTTAATGCAGTTTTGTTTCAAAGATCAAGTGAATTCTAAACACACCTTTATAATTGAAATGGGGCAATTTTTGACGAAGATATGTCCATTTATTTCAAGGTAGACCCTATTTAATGCTTTCCATATATTTTCTGTTGATCAAAGAATATCCCTTAATATCTTTCTTAGATGAGTCGGAAGTCAAATTATTTTAACGCAGTTTTGTTCCAAAGATCGAGCGAATCCTAAAAACACCTTTATAATTGAAATGGGGCAATTTTAGACGAAGATATGGCCATTTATTTCAAGGTTGACCCTATTTAATGTTTGGCTTATATTTTCTATTAATCGAAGGATATCCCTTAATATCTTTCTTAGATGAGTCGGACGTCAAATTAATTTGATGCAGTTTTGTTCCAAAGATCGAGTGAATTCTAAAAACATCTTTATAATTGAAATGGGGCAATTGTTGACGAAGATATGGCCATTTATTTCAAGGTAGACCCTATTTAATGCTTTCCATATATTTTCTATTGATCGAAGAATATCCCTTAATATCTTTCTTAGATGAGTCGGAAGTCAAATTATTTTAATGCAGTTTTGTTCCAAAGATCAAGTGAATTCTAAACACACCTTTATAATTGAAATGGGACAATTTTTGACGAAGATATGGCCATTTATTTCAAGGTAGACCCTATTTAATGCTTTCCATATATTTTCTGTTGATCAAAGAATATCCCTTAATATCTTTCTTAGATGAGTCGGAAGTCAAATTAGTTTAATGCAGTTTTGTTCCAAAGATCAAGTGAATTCTAAAAACACCTTTATAATTGAAATGGGGCAATTTTAGACGAAGATATGGCCATTTATTTCAAGGTTGACCCTATTTAATGTTTGGCTTATATTTTCTATTAATCGAAGGATATCCCTTAATATCTTTCTTAGATGAGTCGGACGTCAAATTAATTTGATGCAGTTTTGTTCCAAAGATCGAGTGAATTCTAAAAACATCTTTATAATTGAAATGGGGCAATTGTTGACGAAGATATGGCCATTTATTTCAAGGTAGACCCTATTTAATGCTTTCCATATATTTTCTATTGATCGAAGAATATCCCTTAATATCTTTCTTAGATGAGTCGGAAGTCAAATTATTTTAATGCAGTTTTGTTCCAAAAATCGAGCGAATCCTAAAAACGCCTTTAGAATTAAAATGGGGCAATTTTGTACGAAGATATGGCTATTTATTTCAAGGTAGACCCTATTTAATGCATTCCATATATTTTCTGTTGATCAAAGAATATCCCTTAATATCTTCCTTAGATGAGTCGGAAGTCAAATTAGTTTAATGCAGTTTTGTTCCAAGGATCAAGTGAATTCTAAAAACACCTTTATAATTGAAATGGGGCAATTTTAGACGAATATATGGCCATTTATTTCAAGGTTGACCCTATTTAATGTTTGGCTTATATTTTCTATTAATCGAAGGATATCCCTTAATATCTTTCTTAGATGAGTCGGAAGTCAAATTATTTTAATGCAGTTTTGTTCCAAAGATCGAGTGAATTCTAAAAACACCATTATAATTGAAATGGGGCAATTTTTGACGAAGATATGGCCATTTATTTCAAGGTAGACCCTATTTAATGCTTTCCATATATTTTCTATTGATCAAAGAATATCCCTTAATATCTTTCTTAGATGAGTCGGAAGTCAAATTATTTTAATGCAAATTTGTTCCAAAGATTGAGTGAATTCTAAAAACACCTTTATAATTGAAATGGGACAGTTTTTGACGAAGATATGGCCATTTATTTCAAGGTAGACCCTATTTAATGCTTTCCATATATTTTCTGTTGATCAAAGAATATCCCTTAATATCTTTCTTAGATGAGTCGGAAGTCAAATTATTTTAATGCAGTTTTGTTCCAAGGATTAAGTGAATTCAGAAAACACCTTTATAATTGAAATGGGGCAATTTTTGACGAAGATATGGCCATTTATTTCAAGGTTGACCCTATTTAATTCTTTCCATATATTTTCTGTTGATCAAAGAATATCCCTTAATATCTTTCTTAGATGAGTCGGAAGTCAAATTATTTTAATGCAGTTTTGTTCCAAAGATCAAGTGAATTCTAAAAACACCTTTATAATTGAAATGGGGCAATTTTATACGAAGATATGGCCATTTATTTCAAGGTAGACCCTATTCAATGCTTTCCATATATTTTCTGTTGATCAAAGAATATCCCTTAATATCTTTCTTAGATGAGTCGGAAGTCAAATTATTTTAATGCAGTTTTGTTCCAAAGATCGAGCGAATCCTAAAAACACCTTTATAATTGAAATGGGGCAATTTTAGACGAATATATGGCCATTTATTTCAAGGTTGACCCTATTTAATGTTTGGCTTATATTTTCTATTAATCGAAGGATATCCCTTAATATCTTTCTTAGATGAGTCGGAAGTCAAATTATTTTAATGTAGTTTTGTTTCAAAGATCAAGTGAATTCTAAAAACACCTTTATAATTGAAACGGGGCAATTGTAGACGAAAATATGGCCATTTATTTCAAGGTAGACCCTATTTAAAGCATTCCATATATTTTCTATTAATCGAAGGATATCCCTTAATATCTTTCTTAGATGAGTCGGAAGTCAAATTATTTTAATGCAGTTTTGTTTCAAAGATCAAGTGAATTCTAAAAACACCTTTATAATTGAAATGGGGCAATTTTTGACGAAGATATGTCCATTTATTTCAAGGTAGACCCTATTTAATGCTTTCCATATATTTTCTGTTGATCAAAGAATATCCCTTAATATCTTTCTTAGATGAGTCGGAAGTCAAATTATTTTAATGCAGTTTTGTTCCAAAGATCGAGCGAATCCTAAAAACACCTTTATAATTGAAATGGGGCAATTTTAGACGAAGATATGGCCATTTATTTCAAGGTTGACCCTATTTAATGTTTGGCTTATATTTTCTATTAATCGAAGGATATCCCTTAATATCTTTCTTAGATGAGTCGGAAGTCAAATTAATTTGATGCAGTTTTGTTCCAAAGATCGAGTGAATTCTAAAAACACCATTATAATTGAAATGGGGCAATTTTTGACGAAGATATGGCCATTTATTTCAAGGTAGACCCTATTTAATGCTTTCCATATATTTTCTATTGATCGAAGAATATCCCTTAATATCTTTCTTAGATGAGTCGGAAGTCAAATTATTTTAATGCAGTTTTGTTCCAAAAATCGAGCGAATCCTAAAAACGCCTTTAGAATTAAAATGGGGCAATTTTGTACGAAGATATGGCTATTTATTTCAAGGTAGATCCTATTTAATGCATTCCATATATTTTCTGTTGATCAAAGAATATCCCTTAATATCTTTCTTAGATGAGTCGGAAGTCAAATTATTTTAATGCAGTTTTGTTCCAAAGATCAAGTGAATTCTAAAAACACCTTTATAATTGAAATGGGGCAATTTTAGACGAATATATGGCCATTTATTTCAAGGTTGACCCTATTTAATGTTTGGCTTATATTTTCTATTAATCGAAGGATATCCCTTAATATCTTTCTTAGATGAGTCGGAAGTCAAATTAATTTGATGCAGTTTTGTTCCAAAGATCGAGTGAATTCTAAAAACACCATTATAATTGAAATGGGGCAATTTTTGACGAAGATATGGCCATTTATTTCAAGGTAGACCCTATTTAATGCTTTCCATATATTTTCTATTGATCAAAGAATATCCCTTAATATCTTTCTTAGATGAGTCGGAAGTCAAATTATTTTAATGCAAATTTGTTCCAAAGATTGAGTGAATTCTAAAAACACCTTTATAATTGAAATGGGACAATTTTTGACGAAGATATGGCCATTTATTTCAAGGTAGACCCTATTTAATGCTTTCCATATATTTTCTGTTGATCAAAGAATATCCCTTAATATCTTTCTTAGATGAGTCGGAAGTCAGATTATTTTAATGCAGTTTTGTTCCAAAGATCAAGTGAATTCTAAAAACACCTTTATAATTGAAATGGGGCAATTTTAGACGAAGATATGGCCATTTATTTCAAGGTAGACCCTATTCAATGCTTTCCATATATTTTCTGTTGATCAAAGAATATCCCTTAATATCTTTCTTAGATGAGTCGGAAGTCAGATTATTTTAATGCAGTTTTGTTCCAAAGATCAAGTGAATTCTAAAAACTCCTTTATAATTGAAATGGGACAATTTTTGACGAAGATATGGCTATTTATTTCAAGGTAGACCCTATTTAATGCTTTCCATATATTTTCTGTTGATCAAAGAATATCCCTTAATATCTTTCTTAGATGAGTCGGAAGTCAAATTATTTTAATGCAGTTTTGTTCCAAAGATCAAGTGAATTCTAAAAACACCTTTATAATTGAAATGGGGCAATTTTATACGAAGATATGGCCATTTATTTCAAGGTAGACCCTATTCAATGCTTTCCATATATTTTCTGTTGATCAAAGAATATCCCTTAATATCTTTCTTAGATGAGTCGGAAGTCAAATTATTTTAATGCAGTTTTGTTCCAAAGATCGAGTGAATTCTAAAAACACCTTTATAATTGAAATGGGGCAATTTTTGACGAAGATATGGCCATTTATTTCAAGGTTGACCCTATTTAATGTTTGGCTTATATTTTCTATTAATCGAAGGATATCCCTTAATATCTTTCTTAGATGAGTCTGAAGTCAAATTATTTTAATGCAGTTTTGTTTCAAAGATCAAGTGAATTCTAAAAACGCTTTTATAATTGAAACGGGGCAATTTTAGACGAAAATATGGCCATTTATTTCAAGGTTGACCCTATTTAATGTTTGGCTTATATTTTCTATTAATCGAAGAATATCCCTTAATATCTTTCTTAGATGAGTCGGAAGTCAAATTATTTTGATGCAGTTTTGTTCCAAAGATCGAGTGAATTCTAAAAACTTATTTATAATTGAAATGGGGCAATTTAAGACGAAGATATGGCCATTTATTTCAAGGTTGACCCTATTTACTGCTTTCCTTATATTTTCTATTTATCGAAGAATATCCCTTAATATCTTTCTTAGATGAGTCGGAAGTCAAATTATTTTAATGCAGTTTTGTTCCAAAGAATGAGTGAATTCTAAAAACACCTTTATAATTGAAATGGGACAATTTTTGACGAAGATATGGCCATTTATTTCAAGGTAGACCCTATTTAATGCTTTCCATATATTTTCTGTTGATCAAAGAATCTCCCTTAATATCTTTCTTAGTTGAGTCAGAAGTCAAATTATTTTAATGCAGTTTTGTTTCAAAGATCGAGTGAATTCTAAAAACACCTTTATAATTGAAACGGGGCAATTTTAGACGAAGATATGGCCATTTATTTCAAGAATGACCCTATTTAATGTTTGGCTTATATTTTCTATTGATCAAAGAATATCCCTTAATATCTTTCTTAGATGAGTCGGACGTCAAAGTAATTTGATGCAGTTTTGTTCCAAAGATCGAGTGAATTCTAAAAACATCTTTATAATTGAAATGGGGCAATTTTTGACGAAGATATGGCCATTTATTTCAAGGTAGACCCTATTTAATGCATTCCATATATTTTCTATTTATCGAAGAATATCCCTTAATATCTTTCTTAGATGAGTCGGAAGTCAAATTATTTTAATGCAGTTTTGTTTCAAAGATTAAGTAAATTCTAAAAACACCTTTATAATTGAAACGGGGCAATTTAGACGAATATATGACCATTTATTTCAAGGTTGACCCTATTTAATGTTTGGCTTATATTTTCTATTAATCGAAGGATATCCCTTAATATCTTTCTTAGATGAGTCGAAAGTCAAATTATTTTAATGCAGTTTTGTTTCAAAGATCAAGTGAATTCTAAAAACGCTTTTATAATTGAAACGGGGCAATTTTAGACGAAAATATGGCTATTTATTTCAAGGTTGACCCTATTTAATGTTTGGCTTATATTTTCTATTAATCGAAGGATATCCCTTAATATCTTTCTTAGATGAGTCGGAAGTCAAATTATTTTAATGCAGTTTTGTTTCAAAGATCAAGTGAATTCTAAAAACACCTTTATAATTGAAACGGGGCAATTTTAGACGAAAATATGGCCATTTATTTCAAGGTTGACCCTATTTAATGTTTGGCTTATATTTTCTATTAATCGAAGAATATCCCTTAATATCTTTCTTAGATGAGTCGGAAGTCAAATTATTTTGATGCAGTTTTGTTCCCAAGATCGAGTGAATTCTAAAAACACCTTTATAATTGAAATGGGGCAATTTAAGACGAAGATATGGCCATTTATTTCAAGGTTGACCCTATTTACTGCTTTCCTTATATTTTCTATTTATCGAAGAATATCCCTTAATATCTTTCTTAGATGAGTCGGAAGTCAAATTATTTTAATGCAGTTTTGTTCCAAAGATCAAGTGAATTCAAAAAACACCTTTATAATTGAAATGGGGCAATTTAAGACGCAGATATGGCCATTTATTTCAAGGTAGATCCTATTTAATGCTTTCCATATATTTTCTGTTGATCAAAGAATCTCCCTTAATATCTTTCTTAGTTGAGTCGGAAGTCAAATTATTTTAATGCAGTTTTGTTTCAAAGATCGAGTGAATTCTAAAAACACCTTTATAATTGAAACGGGGCAATTTTAGACGAAGATATGGCCATTTATTTCAAGAATGACCCTATTTAATGTTTGGCTTATATTTTCTATTAATCGAAGAATATCCCTTAATATCTTTCTTAGATGAGTCGGAAGTCAAATTATTTTAATGCAGTTTTGTTCCAAAGATCAAGTGAATTCTAAAAACACCTTTATAATTAAAATGGGGCAATTTTTGACGAAGATATGTCCATTTATTTCAAGGTAGACCCTATTTAATGCTTTCCATATATTTTCTGTTGATCAAAGAATATCCCTTAATATCTTTCTTAGATGAGTCGGAAGTCAAATTATTTTAACGCAGTTTTGTTCCAAAGATCGAGCGAATCCTAAAAACACCTTTATAATTGAAATGGGGCAATATTAGACGAAGATATGGCCATTTATTTCAAGGTTGACCCTATTTAATGTTTGGCTTATATTTTCTATTAATCGAAGGATATCCCTTAATATCTTTCTTAGATGAGTCGGACGTCAAATTAATTTGATGCAGTTTTGTTCCAAAGATCGAGTGAATTCAAAAAACACATTTATAATTGAAATGGGGCAATTTAAGACGCAGATATGGCCATTTATTTCAAGGTAGACCCTATTTAATGCTTTCCATATATTTTCTGTTGATCAAAGAATCTCCCTTAATATCTTTCTTAGTTGAGTCGGAAGTCAAATTATTTTAATGCAGTTTTGTTTCAAAGATCGAGTGAATTCTAAAAACACCTTTATAATTGAAACGGGGCAATTTTAGACGAAGATATGGCCATTTATTTCAAGGTTGACCCTATTTAATGTTTGGCTTATATTTTCTATTAATCGAAGGATATCCCTTAATATCTTTCTTAGATGAGTCTGAAGTCAAATTATTTTAATGCAGTTTTGTTTCAAAGATCAAGTGAATTCTAAAAACGCTTTTATAATTGAAACGGGGCAATTTTAGACGAAAATATGGCCATTTATTTCAAGGTTGACCCTATTTAATGTTTGGCTTATATTTTCTATTAATCGAAGAATATCCCTTAATATCTTTCTTAGATGAGTCGGAAGTCAAATTATTTTGATGCAGTTTTGTTCCAAAGATCGAGTGAATTCTAAAAACTTATTTATAATTGAAATGGGGCAATTTAAGACGAAGATATGGCCATTTATTTCAAGGTAGACCCTATTTAATGCTTTCCATATATTTTCTGTTGATCAAAGAATCTCCCTTAATATCTTTCTTAGTTGAGTCGGAAGTCAAATTATTTTAATGCAGTTTTGTTCCAAAGATCAAGCGAATTCTAAAAACACCTTTATAATTGAAATGGGGCAATTTTTGACGAAGATATGGCCATTTATTTCAAGAATGACCCTATATAATGTTTGGCTTATATTTTCTATTATTCGAAGAATATCCCTTAATATCTTTCTTAGATGAGTCGGAAGTCAAATTATTTTGATGCAGTTTTTGTTCCAAAGATCGAGTGAATTCTAAAAACACCTTTATAATTGAAATGGGGCAATTTAAGACGAAGATATGGCCATTTATTTCAAGGTAGACCCTATTTAATGCTTTCCATATATTTTCTGTTGATCAAAGAATCTCCCTTAATATCTTTCTTAGATGAGTCGGAAGTCAAACTATTTTAATGCAGTTTTGTTCCAAAGATCAAGTGAATTCTAAAAACACCTTTATAATTGAAATGGGGCAATTTTAGACGAAGATATGGCCATTTATTTCAAGGTTGACCCTATTTAATGCTTTCCATATATTTTCTGTTGATCAAAGAATATCCCTTAATATCTTTCTTAGATGAGTCGGAAGTCAAATTATTTTAATGCAGTTTTGTTCCAAAGATCGAGCGAATCCTAAAAACACCTTTAGAATTAAAATGGGGCTATTTTGTACGAAGATATGGCCATTTATTTCAAGGTTGACCCTATTTAATGCTTTCCATATATTTTCTGTTGATCAAAGAATATCCCTTAATATCTTTCTTAGATGAGTCGGACGTCAAAGTAATTTGATGCAGTTTTGTTCCAAAGATCGAGTGAATTCTAAAAACATCTTTATAATTGAAATGGGGCAATTTTTGACGAAGATATGGCCATTTATTTCAAGGTAGACCCTATTTAATGCTTTCCATATATTTTCTATTGATCGAAGAATATCCCTTAATATCTTTCTTAGATGAGTCGGAAGTCAAATTATTTTAATGCAGTTTTGTTCCAAAAATCGAGCGAATCCTAAAAACGCCTTTAGAATTAAAATGGGGCAATTTTAGACGAATATATGGCCATTTATTTCAAGGTAGACCCTACTTAATGCATTCCATATATTTTCTATTAATCGAAGGATATCCCTTAATATCTTTCTTAGATGAGTCGGAAGTCAAATTATTTTAATGCAGTTTTGTTTCAAAGATCAAGTGAATTCTAAAAACACCTTTATAATTGAAATGGGGCAATTTTAGACGAATATATGGCCATTTATTTCAAGGTTGACCTTATTTAATGTTTGGCTTATATTTTCT
>NW_025063156.1:0-33575 GCF_018153295.1 Drosophila grimshawi
GAAAGAAATTCTAACTTCTGACAATTATTGGCGAAGATACATCCATTTGAATTTGGAAACAGGAACTTAAAACGTCAATTTCTCGAAATGACTTCGAGACTACATATTTTCAGCTATTGAAGCAGATTCAAAATATGTAAAAAGGGCTTCATAATGTTGTAAGAAATTCTAACTTCTGACAATTATTGGCGAAGATACATCCGTTTGAATTTGGAAACAGGAACTTAAAACGTCAATTTCTCGAAATGACTTCGAGACTACATATTTCAGCTATTGAAGCAGAGTCAAAATATGTAAAAAGGGCTTCATAATGTTGTAAGAAATTCTAACTTCTGACAATTATTGGCGAAGATACATCCGTTTGAATTTGGAAACAGAAACTTAAAACGTCAATTTCTCGAAATGACTTCGAGACTACATATTTTCAGCTTTTGATGCAGAATCAAAATATATAAAAAGGGCTTCATAATGTTGAAAGAAATTCTAACTTCTGACAATTATTGGCGAAGATACATCCGTTTGAATTTGGAAACAGAAACTTAAAACGTCAATTTCTCGAAATGACTTCGAGACTACATATTTTCAGCTTTTGATGCAGAGTCAAAATATATAAAAAGGGCTTCATAATGTTGAAAGAAATTCTAACTTCTGACAATTATTGGCGAAGATACATCCGTTTGAATTTGGAAACAGAAACTTAAAACGTCAATTTCTCGAAATGACTTAGAGACTACATATTTTCAGCTTTTGATGCAGAATCAAAATATATAAAAAGGGCTTCATAATGTTGAAAGAAATTCTAACTTCTGACAATTATTGGCGAAGATACATCCGTTTGAATTTGGAAACAGAAACTTAAAACGTCAATTTCTCGAAATGACTTCGAGACTACATATTTTCAGCTTTTGATGCAGAGTCAAAATATATAAAAAGGGCTTCATAATGTTGAAAGAAATTCTAACTTCTGACAATTATTGGCGAAGATACATCCGTTTGAATTTGGAAACAGAAACTTAAAACGTCAATTTCTCGAAATGACTTCGAGACTACATATTTTCAGCTTTTGATGCAGAATCAAAATATATAAAAAGGGCTTCATAATGTTGAAAGAAATTCTAACTGCTGACAATTATTGACGAAGATACATCCGTTTGAATTTGGAAACCGAAACTTAAAACGTCAATTTCTCGAAATGACTTCGCGACTACATATTTTCAGCTTTTGATGCAGAGTCAAAATATATAAAAAGGGCTTCATAATGTTGAAAGAAATTCTGACTTCTGACAATTATTGGCGAAGATACATCCGTTTGAATTTGGAAACAGAAACTTAAAACGTCAATTTCTCGAAATGACTTCGCGACTACATATTTTCAGCTTTTGAAGCAGAGTCAAAATATATAAAAAGGGCTTCATAATGTTGAAAGAAATTCTAACTTCTGACAATTATTGGCGAAGATACATCCGTTTGAATTTGGAAACAGAAACTTAAAACGTCAATTTCGCGAAATGACTTCAAGACTACATATTTTCAGCTTTTGATGCAGAATCAAAATATATAAAAAGGGCTTCATAATGTTGAAAGAAATTCTAATTTCTGACAATTATTGGCGAAGATACATCCATTTGAATTTGGAAACAGAAACTTAAAACGTCAATTTCTCGAAATGACTTCGAGACTACATATTTTCAGCTTTTGATGCAGAGTCAAAATATATAAAAAAGGGCTTCATAATGTTGAAAGAAATTCTAACTTCTGACAATTATTGGCGAAGATACATCAGTTTGAATTTGGAAACAGAAACTTAAAACGTCAATTTCTCGAAATGACTTAGAGACTACATATTTTCAGCTTTTGATGCATAGTCAAAATATATAAAAAGGGCTTCATAATGTTGAAAGAAATTCTAACTGCTGACAATTATTGGCGAAGATACATCCGTTTGAATTTGGAAACAGAAACTTAAAACGTCAATTTCTCGAAATGACTTCGAGACAACATATTTTCAGCTATTGAAGCAGAGTCAAAATATGTAAAAAGGGCTTCATAATGTTGTAAGAAATTCTAACTTCTGACAATTATTGGCGAAGATACATCCGTTTGAATTTGGAAACAGAAACTTAAAACGTCAATTTCTCGAAATGACTTCGAGACTACATATTTTCAGCTTTTGATGCAGAATCAAAATATATAAAAAGGGCTTCATAATGTTAAAAGAAATTCTAACTTCTGACAATTATTGGCGAAGATACATCCGTTTGAATTTGGAAACAGAAACTTAAAACGTCAATTTCTCGAAATGACTTCGAGACTACATATTTTCAGCTTTTGATGCAGAATCAAAATCTATAAAAAGGGCTTCATAATGTTGAAAGAAATTCTAACTTCTGACAATTATTGACGAAGATACATCCGTTTGAATTTGGAAACAGAAACTTAAAACGTCAATTTCTCGAAATGAATTCGAGGCTACATATTTTCAGCTTTTGATGCAGAATCAAAATATATAAAAAGGGGTTGATAATGTTGAAAGAAATGCTAACTGCTGACAATTATTGGCGAAGATACATCCATTTGAATTTGGAAACAGAAACTTAAAACGTCAATTTCTCGAAATGACTTCGATACTACATATTTTCAGCTTTTGATGCAGAATCAAAATATATAAAAGGGGCTTCATAATGTTGAAAGAAATTCTAACTTCTGACAATTATTGGCGAAGATACATCCGTTTGAATTTGGAAACAGAAACTTAAAACGTCAATTTCTCGAAATGACTTCGAGACTACATATTTTCAGCTTTTGAAGCAGAGTCAAAATATATAAAAAGGGCTTCATAATGTTGAAAGAAATTCTAACTTCTGACAATTATTGGCGAAGATACATCCGTTTGAATTTGGAAACCGAAACTTAAAACGTCAATTTCTCGAAATGACTTCGCGACTACATATTTTCAGCTTTTGATGCAGAGTCAAAATATATAAAAAGGGCTTCATAATGTTGAAAGAAATTCTGACTTCTGACAATTATTGGCGAAGATACATCCGTTTGAATTTGGAAACAGAAACTTAAAACGTCAATTTCTCGAAATGACTTCGAGACTACATATTTTCAGCTTTTGAAGCAGAGTCAAAATATATAAAAAGGGCTTCATAATGTTGAAAGAAATTCTAACTTCTGACAATTATTGGCGAAGATACATCCGTTTGAATTTGGAAACAGAAACTTAAAACGTCAATTTCGCGAAATGACTTCAAGACTACATATTTTCAGCTTTTGATGCAGAATCAAAATATATAAAAAGGGCTTCATAATGTTGAAAGAAATTCTAATTTCTGACAATTATTGGCGAAGATACATCCATTTGAATTTGGAAACAGAAACTTAAAACGTCAATTTCTCGAAATGACTTCGAGACTACATATTTTCAGCTTTTGATGCAGAGTCAAAATATATAAAAAGGGCTTCATAATGTTGAAAGAAATTCTAACTTCTGACAATTATTGGCGAAGATACATCAGTTTGAATTTGGAAACAGAAACTTAAAACGTCAATTTCTCGAAATGACTTAGAGACTACATATTTTCAGCATTTGATGCATAGTCAAAATATATAAAAAGGGCTTCATAATGTTGAAAGAAATTCTAACTGCTGACAATTATTGGCGAAGATACATCCGTTTGAATTTGGAAACAGAAACTTAAAACGTCAATTTCTCGAAATGACTTCGAGACAACATATTTTCAGCTATTGAAGCAGAGTCAAAATATGTAAAAAGGGCTTCATAATGTTGTAAGAAATTCTAACTTCTGACAATTATTGGCGAAGATACATCCGTTTGAATTTGGAAACAGAAACTTAAAACGTCAATTTCTCGAAATGACTTCGAGACTACATATTTTCAGCTTTTGATGCAGAATCAAAATATATAAAAAGGGCTTCATAATGTTAAAAGAAATTCTAACTTCTGACAATTATTGGCGAAGATACATCCGTTTGAATTTGGAAACAGAAACTTAAAACGTCAATTTCTCGAAATGACTTCGAGACTACATATTTTCAGCTTTTGATGCAGAGTCAAAATATATAAAAAGGGCTTCATAATGTTGAAAGAAATTCTAACTGCTGACAATTATTGGCGAAGATACACCCGTTTGAATTTGGAAACAGAAACTTAAAACGCCAATTTCTCGAAATGACTTCGAGACTACATATTTTCAGCTTTTGATGCAGGGTCAAAATATATAAAAAGGGCTTCATAATGTTGAAAGAAATTCTAACTTCTGACAATTATTGGCGAAGATACATCCGTTTGAATTTGGAAACAGAAACTTAAAACGTCAATTTCTCGAAATGACTTCGAGACTACATATTTTCAGCTTTTGATGCAGAATCAAAATATATAAAAAGGGCTTCATAATGTTAAAAGAAATTCTAACTTCTGACAATTATTGGCGAAGATACATCCGTTTGAATTTGGAAACAGAGACTTAAAACGTCGATTTCTCGAAATGACTTCGAGACTACATATTTTCAGCTTTTGATGCAGAATCAAAATCTATAAAAAGGGCTTCATAATGTTGAAAGAAATTCTAACTTCTGACAATTATTGACGAAGATACATCCGTTTGAATTTGGAAACAGAAACTTAAAACGTCAATTTCTCGAAATGACTTCGAGGCTACATATTTTCAGCTTTTGATGCAGAATCAAAATATATAAAAAGGGCTTCATAATGTTGAAAGAAATTCTAACTTCTGACAATTATTGGCGAAGATACATCCGTTTGAATTTGGAAACCGAAACTTAAAACGTCAATTTCTCGAAATGACTTCAAGACTACATATTTTCAGCTTTTGATGCAGAGTCAAAATATATAAAAAGGGCTTCATAATGTTGAAAGAAATTCTGACTTCTGACAATTATTGGCGAAGATACATCCGTTTGAATTTGGGAAAATAAACTTAAACGCCAATATCTCGAAATGACTTCGAGACTACATATTTTCAGCTTTTGATGCAGAATCAAAATATATAAATGGGGGTTCATAATGTTGCAAGAAATTCTAACTTCTGACAATTATTGGCGAAGATACATCAGTTTGAATTTGGAAACAGGAACTTAAAACGTCAATTTCTCGAAATGACTTCGAGACTACATATTTTCAGCTATTGAAGCAGAGTCAAAATATATAAAAAGGGCTTCATAATGTTGAAAGAAATTCTAACTTCTGACAATTATTGGCGAAGATACATCCGTTTGAATTTGGAAACAGAAACTTAAAACGTCAATTTCTCGAAATGACTTCGAGACTACATATTTTCAGCTTTTGATGCAGAATCAAAATATATAAAAAGGGCTTCATAATGTTGAAAGAAATTCTAACTGCTGACAATTATTGACGAAGATACATCCGTTTGAATTTGGAAACCGAAACTTAAAACGTCAATTTCTCGAAATGACTTCGCGACTACATATTTTCAGCTTTTGATGCAGAGTCAAAATATATAAAAAGGGCTTCATAATGTTGAAAGAAATTCTGACTTCTGACAATTATTGGCGAAGATACATCCGTTTGAATTTGGAAACAGAAACTTAAAACGTCAATTTCTCGAAATGACTTCGCGACTACATATTTTCAGCTTTTGAAGCAGAGTCAAAATATATAAAAAAGGCTTCATAATGTTGAAAGAAATTCTAACTTCTGACAATTATTGGCGAAGATACATCCGTTTGAATTTGGAAACAGAAACTTAAAACGTCAATTTCTCGAAATGACTTCGAGACTACATATTTTCAGCTTTTGATGCAGAATCAAAATATATAAAAAGGGCTTCATAATGTTGAAAGAAATTCTAATTTCTGACAATTATTGGCGAAGATACATCCATTTGAATTTGGAAACAGAAACTTAAAACGTCAATTTCTCGAAATGACTTCGAGACTACATATTTTCAGCTTTTGATGCAGAGTCAAAATATATAAAAAGGGCTTCATAATGTTGAAAGAAATTCTAACTTCTGACAATTATTGGCGAAGATACATCAGTTTGAATTTGGAAACAGAAACTTAAAACGTCAATTTCTCGAAATGACTTAGAGACTACATATTTTCAGCTTTTGATGCATAGTCAAAATATATAAAAAGGGCTTCATAATGTTGAAAGAAATTCTAACTGCTGACAATTATTGGCGAAGATACATCCGTTTGAATTTGGAAACAGAAACTTAAAACGTCAATTTCTCGAAATGACTTCGAGACAACATATTTTCAGCTATTGAAGCAGAGTCAAAATATGTAAAAAGGGCTTCATAATGTTGTAAGAAATTCTAACTTCTGACAATTATTGGCGAAGATACATCCGTTTGAATTTGGAAACAGAAACTTAAAACGTCAATTTCTCGAAATGACTTCGAGACTACATATTTTCAGCTTTTGATGCAGAATCAAAATATATAAAAAGGGCTTCATAATGTTAAAAGAAATTCTAACTGCTGACAATTATTGGCGAAGATACATCCGTTTGAATTTGGAAACAGAAACTTAAAACGTCAATTTCTCGAAATGACTTCGAGACTACATATTTTCAGCTTTTGATGCAGAGTCAAAATATATAAAAATGGCTTCATAATGTTGAAAGAAATTCTAACTTCTGACAATTATTGGCGAAGATACATCCGTTTGAATTTGGAAACAGAAACTTAAAACGTCAATTTCTCGAAATGAATTCGAGACTACATATTTTCAGCTTTTGATGCAGAATCAAAATATATAAAAAGGGGTTCATAATGTTGAAAGAAATTCTAACTTCTGACAATTATTGGCGAAGATACATCCGTTTGAATTTGGAAACAGAAACTTAAAACGTCAATTTCTCGAAATGACTTCGAGACTACATATTTTCAGCTTTTGAAGCAGAGTCAAAATATATAAAAAGGGCTTCATAATGTTGAAAGAAATTCTAACTTCTAACAATTATTGGCGAAGATACATCCGTTTGAATTTGGGAAAATAAACTTAAACGTCAATTTCTCGAAATGACTTCGAGACTACATATTTTCAGCTTTTGATGCAGAATCAAAATATATAAAAAGGGGGTTCATAATGTTGAAAAAATTCTAACTTCTGACAATTATTGGCGAAGATACATCCATTTGAATTTGGAAACAGAAACTTAAAACGTCAATTTCTCGAAATGACTTCGAGACTACATATTTTCAGCTTTTGGTGCGGAATCAAAATATATAAAAAGGGCTTCATAATGTTGTAAGAAATTCTAACTTCTGACAATTATTGGCGAAGATACATCCGTTTGAATTTGGAAACAGAAACTTAAAACGTCAATTTCTCGAAATGACTTCGAGACTACATATTTTCAGCTTTTGATGCAGAATCAAAATATATAAAAAGGGCTTCATAATGTTGAAAGAAATTCTAACTTCTGACAATTATTGGCGAAGATACATCCGTTTGAATTTGGAAACAGAAACTTAAAACGTCAATTTCTCGAAATGACTTCGAGACTACATATTTTCAGCTTTTGATGCAGAGTCAAAATATATAAAAAGGGCTTCATAATGTTGAAAGAAATTCTAACTTCTGACAATTATTGGCGAAGATACATCCGTTTGAATTTGGAAACAGAAACTTAAAACGTCAATTTCTCGAAATGACTTAGAGACTACATATTTTCAGCTTTTGATGCAGAATCAAAATATATAAAAAGGGCTTCATAATGTTGAAAGAAATTCTAACTTCTGACAATTATTGGCGAAGATACATCCGTTTGAATTTGGAAACAGAAACGTAAAACGTCAATTTCTCGAAATGACTTCGAGACTACATATTTTCAGCTTTTGATGCAGAGTCAAAATATATAAAAAGGGCTTCATAATGTTGAAAGAAATTCTAACTTCTGACAATTATTGGCGAAGATACATCCGTTTGAATTTGGAAACAGAAACTTAAAACGTCAATTTCTCGAAATGACTTCGAGACTACATATTTTCAGCTTTTGATGCAGAATCAAAATATATAAAAAGGGCTTCATAATGTTGAAAGAAATTCTAACTGCTGACAATTATTGACGAAGATACATCCGTTTGAATTTGGAAACCGAAACTTAAAACGTCAATTTCTCGAAATGACTTCGCGACTACATATTTTCAGCTTTTGATGCAGAGTCAAAATATATAAAAAGGGCTTCATAATGTTGAAAGAAATTCTGACTTCTGACAATTATTGGCGAAGATACATCCGTTTGAATTTGGAAACAGAAACTTAAAACGTCAATTTCTCGAAATGACTTCGCGACTACATATTTTCAGCTTTTGAAGCAGAGTCAAAATATAAAAAAGGGCTTCATAATGTTGAAAGAAATTCTAACTTCTGACAATTATTGGCGAAGATACATCCGTTTGAATTTGGAAACAGAAACTTAAAACGTCAATTTCGCGAAATGACTTCAAGACTACATATTTTCAGCTTTTGATGCAGAATCAAAATATATAAAAAGGGCTTCATAATGTTGAAAGAAATTCTAATTTCTGACAATTATTGGCGAAGATACATCCATTTGAATTTGGAAACAGAAACTTAAAACGTCAATTTCTCGAAATGACTTCGAGACTACATATTTTCAGCTTTTGATGCAGAGTCAAAATATATAAAAAGGGCTTCATAATGTTGAAAGAAATTCTAACTTCTGACAATTATTGGCGAAGATACATCAGTTTGAATTTGGAAACAGAAACTTAAAACGTCAATTTCTCGAAATGACTTAGAGACTACATATTTTCAGCTTTTGATGCATAGTCAAAATATATAAAAAGGGCTTCATAATGTTGAAAGAAATTCTAACTGCTGACAATTATTGGCGAAGATACATCCGTTTGAATTTGGAAACAGAAACTTAAAACGTCAATTTCTCGAAATGACTTCGAGACAACATATTTTCAGCTATTGAAGCAGAGTCAAAATATATAAAAAGGGCTTCATAATGTTGTAAGAAATTCTAACTTCTGACAATTATTGGCGAAGATACATCCGTTTGAATTTGGAAACAGAAACTTAAAACGTCAATTTCTCGAAATGACTTCGAGACTACATATTTTCAGCTTTTGATGCAGAGTCAAAATATATAAAAAGGGCTTCATAATGTTAAAAGAAATTCTAACTTCTGACAATTATTGGCGAAGATACATCCGTTTGAATTTGGAAACAGAAACTTAAAACGTCAATTTCTCGAAATGACTTCGAGACTACATATTTTCAGCTTTTGATGCAGAATCAAAATATATAAAAAGGGCTTCATAATGTTGAAAGAAATTCTAACTTCTGACAATTATTGGCGAAGATACATCCGTTTGAATTTGGAAACAGAAACTTAAAACGTCAATTTCTCGAAATGACTTCGAGGCTACATATTTTCAGCTTTTGATGCACAGTCAAAATATATAAAAAGGGCTTCATAATGTTGAAAGAAATTCTAACTTCTGACAATTATTGGCGAAGATACATCCGTTTGAATTTGGAAACAGAAACTTAAAACGTCAATTTCTCGAAATGACTTCGATACTACATATTTTCAGCTTTTGATGCAGAATCAAAATATATAAAAGGGGCTTCATAATGTTGAAAGAAATTCTAACTGCTGACAATTATTGGCGAAGATACATCCGTTTGAATTTGGAAACAGAAACTTAAAACGTCAATTTCTCGAAATGACTTCGAGACAACATATTTTCAGCTATTGAAGCAGAGTCAAAATATGTAAAAAGGGCTTCATAATGTTGTAAGAAATTCTAACTTCTGACAATTATTGGCGAAGATACATCCGTTTGAATTTGGAAACAGAAACTTAAAACGTCAATTTCTCGAAATGACTTCGAGACTACATATTTTCAGCTTTTGATGCAGAATCAAAATATATAAAAAGGGCTTCATAATGTTGAAAGAAATTCTAACTGCTGACAATTATTGGCGAAGATACAACCGTTTGAATTTGGAAACAGAAACTTAAAACGTCAATTTCTCGAAATGACTTCGAGACTACATATTTTCAACTTTTGATGCAGAGTCAAAATATATAAAAAGGGCTTCATAATGTTGAAAGAAATTCTAACTTCTGACAATTATTGGCGAAGATACATCCGTTTGAATTTGGAAACAGAAACTTAAAACGTCAATTTCTCGAAATGACTTAGAGACTACATATTTCAGCTATTGAAGCAGAGTCAAAATATGTAAAAAGGGCTTCATAATGTTGTAAGAAATTCTAACTTCTGACAATTATTGGCGAAGATACATCCGTTTGAATTTGGAAACAGGAACTTAAAACGTCAATTTCTCGAAATGACTTCGAGACTACATATTTCAGCTATTGAAGCAGAGTCAAAATATGTAAAAAGGGCTTCATAATGTTGTAAGAAATTCTAACTTCTGACAATTATTGGCGAAGATACATCCGTTTGAATTTGGAAACAGAAACTTAAAACGTCAATTTCTCGAAATGACTTCGAGACTACATATTTTCAGCTTTTGATGCATAGTCAAAATATATAAAAAGGGCTTCATAATGTTGAAAGAAATTCTGACTTCTGACAATTATTGGCGAAGATACATCCGTTTGAATTTGGAAACAGAAACTTAAAACGTCAATTTCTCGAAATGACTTCGCGACTACATATTTTCAGCTTTTGAAGCAGAGTCAAAATATATAAAAAGGGCTTCATAATGTTGAAAGAAATTCTAACTTCTGACAATTATTGGCGAAGATACATCCGTTTGAATTTGGAAACAGAAACTTAAAACGTCAATTTCGCGAAATGACTTCAAGACCACATATTTTCAGCTTTTGATGCAGAATCAAAATATATAAAAAGGGCTTCATAATGTTGAAAGAAATTCTAATTTCTGACAATTATTGGCGAAGATACATCCGTTTGAATTTGGAAACAGAAACTTAAAACGTCAATTTCTCGAAATGACTTCGAGACTACATATTTTCAGCTTTTGATGCAGAGTCAAAATATATAAAAAGGGCTTCATAATGTTGAAAGAAATTCTAACTTCTGACAATTATTGGCGAAGATACATCAGTTTGAATTTGGAAACAGAAACTTAAAACGTCAATTTCTCGAAATGACTTAGAGACTACATATTTTCAGCTTTTGATGCATAGTCAAAATATATAAAAAGGGCTTCATAATGTTGAAAGAAATTCTAACTGCTGACAATTATTGGCGAAGATACATCCGTTTGAATTTGGAAACAGAAACTTAAAACGTCAATTTCTCGAAATGACTTCGAGACTACATATTTTCAGCTTTTGATGCAGAATCAAAATCTATAAAAAGGGCTTCATAATGTTGAAAGAAATTCTAACTTCTGACAATTATTGACGAAGATACATCCGTTTGAATTTGGAAACAGAAACTTAAAACGTCAATTTCTCGAAATGAATTCGAGGCTACATATTTTCAGCTTTTGATGCAGAATCAAAATATATAAAAAGGGGTTCATAATGTTGAAAGAAATTCTAACTTCTGACAATTATTGGCGAAGATACATCCATTTGAATTTGGAAACAGAAACTTAAAACGTCAATTTCTCGAAATGACTTCGATACTACATATTTTCAGCTTTTGATGCAGAATCAAAATATATAAAAGGGGCTTCATAATGTTGAAAGAAATTCTAACTGCTGACAATTATTGGCGAAGATACATCCGTTTGAATTTGGAAACAGAAACTTAAAACGTCAATTTCTCGAAATGACTTCGAGACTACATATTTTCAGCTATTGAAGCAGAGTCAAAATATGTAAAAAGGGCTTCATAATGTTGTAAGAAATTCTAACTTCTGACAATTATTGGCGAAGATACATCCGTTTGAATTTGGAAACAGAAACTTAAAACGTCAATTTCTCGAAATGACTTCGAGACTACATATTTTCAGCTTTTGATGCAGAATCAAAATATATAAAAAGGGCTTCATAATGTTAAAAGAAATTCTAACTTCTGACAATTATTGGCGAAGATACATCCGTTTGAATTTGGAAACAGAAACTTAAAACGTCAATTTCTCGAAATGACTTAGAGACTACATATTTTCAGCTTTTGATGCATAGTCAAAATATATAAAAAGGGGTTCATAATGTTGAAAGAAATGCTAACTGCTGACAATTATTGGCGAAGATACATCCGTTTGAATTTGGAAACAGAAACTTAAAACGTCAATTTCTCGAAATGACTTCGAGACAACATATTTTCAGCTATTGAAGCAGAGTCAAAATATGTAAAAAGGGCTTCATAATGTTGTAAGAAATTCTAACTTCTGACAATTATTGGCGAAGATACATCCGTTTGAATTTGGAAACAGAAACTTAAAACGTCAATTTCTCGAAATGACTTCGAGACTACATATTTTCAGCTTTTGATGCAGAATCAAAATATATAAAAAGGGCTTCATAATGTTAAAAGAAATTCTAACTTCTGACAATTATTGGCGAAGATACATCCGTTTGAATTTGGAAACAGAAACTTAAAACGTCAATTTCTCGAAATGACTTCGAGACTACATATTTTCAGCTTTTGATGCAGAATCAAAATCTATAAAAAGGGCTTCATAATGTTGAAAGAAATTCTAACTTCTGACAATTATTGACGAAGATACATCCGTTTGAATTTGGAAACAGAAACTTAAAACGTCAATTTCTCGAAATGAATTCGAGGCTACATATTTTCAGCTTTTGATGCAGAATCAAAATATATAAAAAGGGGTTCATAATGTTGAAAGAAATGCTAACTGCTGACAATTATTGGCGAAGATACATCCATTTGAATTTGGAAACAGAAACTTAAAACGTCAATTTCTCGAAATGACTTCGATACTACATATTTTCAGCTTTTGATGCAGAATCAAAATATATAAAAGGGGCTTCATAATGTTGAAAGAAATTCTAACTTCTGACAATTATTGGCGAAGATACATCCGTTTGAATTTGGAAACAGAAACTTAAAACGTCAATTTCTCGAAATGACTTCGAGACTACATATTTTCAGCTTTTGATGCAGAATCAAAATATGTAAAAAGGGCTTCATAATGTTGAAAGAAATTCTAACTGCTGACAATTATTGGCGAAGATACATCCGTTTGAATTTGGAAACCGAAACTTAAAACGTCAATTTCTCGAAATGACTTCGCGACTACATATTTTCAGCTTTTGATGCAGAGTCAAAATATATAAAAAGGGCTTCATAATGTTGAAAGAAATTCTAACTTCTGACAATTATTGGCGAAGATACATCCGTTTGAATTTGGAAATAGAAACTTAAAACGTCAATTTCTCGAAATGACTTCGCGACTACATATTTTCAGCTTTTGAAGCAGAGTCAAAATATATAAAAAGGGCTTCATAATGTTGAAAGAAATTCTAACTTCTGACAATTATTGGCGAAGATACATCCGTTTGAATTTGGAAACAGAAACTTAAAACGTCAATTTCGCGAAATGACTTCAGGACTACATATTTTCAGCTTTTGATGCAGAATCAAAATATATAAAAAGGGCTTCATAATGTTGAAAGAAATTCTAATTTCTGACAATTATTGGCGAAGATACATCCATTTGAATTTGGAAACAGAAACTTAAAACGTCAATTTCTCGAAATGACTTCGAGACTACATATTTTCAGCTTTTGATGCAGAGTCAAAATATATAAAAAGGGCTTCATAATGTTGAAAGAAATTCTAACTTCTGACAATTATTGGCGAAGATACATCCGTTTGAATTTGGAAACAGAAACTTAAAACGTCAATTTCTCGAAATGACTTCGCGACAACATATTTTCAGCTTTTGAAGCAGAGTCAAAATATATAAAAAGGGCTTCATAATGTTGAAAGAAATTCTAACTTCTGACAATTATTGGCGAAGATACATCCGTTTGAATTTGGAAACAGAAACTTAAAACGTCAATTTCTCGAAATGACTTCGAGACTACATATTTTCAGCTTTTGATGCAGAATCAAAATATATAAAAAGGGCTTCATAATGTTGAAAGAAATTCTAACTGCTGACAATTATTGACGAAGATACATCCGTTTGAATTTGGAAACCGAAACTTAAAACGTCAATTTCTCGAAATGACTTCGTGACTACATATTTTCAGCTTTTGATGCAGAGTCAAAATATATAAAAAGGGCTTCATAATGTTGAAAGAAATTCTGACTTCTGACAATTATTGGCGAAGATACATCCGTTTGAATTTGGAAATAGAAACTTAAAACGTCAATTTCTCGAAATGACTTCGCGACTACATATTTTCAGCTTTTGAAGCAGAGTCAAAATATATAAAAAGGGCTTCATAATGTTGAAAGAAATTCTAACTTCTGACAATTATTGGCGAAGATACATCCGTTTGAATTTGGAAACAGAAACTTAAAACGTCAATTTCTCGAAATGACTTCGCGACTACATATTTTCAGCTTTTGAAGCAGAGTCAAAATATATATAAAAAGGGCTTCATAATGTTGAAAGAAATTCTAACTTCTGACAATTATTGGCGAAGATACATCCGTTTGAATTTGGAAACAGAAACTTAAAACGTAAATTTCGCGAAATGACTTCAAGACTACATATTTTCAGCTTTTGATGCAGAATCAAAATATATAAAAAGGGCTTCATAATGTTGAAAGAAATTCTAATTTCTGACAATTATTGGCGAAGATACATCCATTTGAATTTGGAAACAGAAACTTAAAACGTCAATTTCTCGAAATGACTTAGAGACTACATATTTTCAGCTTTTGATGCATAGTCAAAATATATAAAAAGGGCTTCATAATGTTGAAAGAAATTCTAACTGCTGACAATTATTGGCGAAGATACATCCGTTTGAATTTGGAAACCGAAACTTAAAACGTCAATTTCTCGAAATGACTTCGCGACTACATATTTTCAGCTATTGAAGCAGAGTCAAAATATGTAAAAAGGGCTTCATAATGTTGTAAGAAATTCTAACTTCTGACAATTATTGGCGAAGATACATCCGTTTGAATTTGGAAACAGAAACTTAAAACGTCAATTTCTCGAAATGACTTCGAGACTACATATTTTCAGCTTTTGATGCAGAATCAAAATATATAAAAAGGGCTTCATAATGTTAAAAGAAATTCTAACTTCTGACAATTATTGGCGAAGATACATCCGTTTGAATTTGGAAACAGAAACTTAAAACGTCAATTTCTCGAAATGACTTCGAGACTACATATTTTCAGCTTTTGATGCAGATTCAAAATCTATAAAAAGGGCTTCATAATGTTGAAAGAAATTCTAACTGCTGACAATTATTGACGAAGATACATCCGTTTGAATTTGGAAACCGAAACTTAAAACGTCAATTTCTCGAAATGAATTCGAGGCTACATATTTTCAGCTTTTGATGCAGAATCAAAATATATAAAAAGGGCTTCATAATGTTGAAAGAAATTCTAACTTCTGACAATTATTGGCGAAGATACATCCGTTTGAATTTGGAAACCGAAACTTAAAACGTCAATTTCTCTAAATGACTTCGAGACTACATATTTTCAGCTTTTGATGCAGAGTCAAAATATATAAAAAGGGCTTCATAATGTTGAAAGAAATTCTGACTTTCTGACAATTATTGGCCGAAGATACATCGTTTGACTTTGGGAAAATAAACTTAAACGCCAATATCTCGAAATGACTTCGAGACTACATATTTTCAGCTTTTGATGCAGAATCAAAATATATAAAAAGGGCTTCATAATGTTGAAAGAAATTCTAACTGCTGACAATTATTGGCGAAGATACATCCGTTTGAATTTGGAAACAGAAACTTAAAACGTCAATTTCTCGAAATGACTTCGAGACTACATATTTTCAGCTATTGAAGCAGAGTCAAAATATGTAAAAAGGGCTTCATAATGTTGTAAGAAATTCTAACTTCTGACAATTATTGGCGAAGATACATCCGTTTGAATTTGGAAACAGAAACTTAAAACGTCAATTTCTCGAAATGACTTCGAGACTACATATTTTCAGCTTTTGATGCAGAGTCAAAATATATAAAAAGGGCTTCATAATGTTGAAAGAAATTCTAACTTCTGACAATTATTGGCGAAGATACATCCGTTTGAATTTGGAAATAGAAACTTAAAACGTCAATTTCTCGAAATGACTTCGAGACTACATATTTTCAGCTTTTGATGCAGAATCAAAATATATAAAAAGGGCTTCATAATGTTGAAAGAAATTCTAACTTCTGACAATTATTGGCGAAGATACATCCGTTTGAATTTGGAAACAGAAACTTAAAACGTCAATTTCTCGAAATGACTTCGAGACTACATATTTTCAGCTTTTGATGCAGAGTCAAAATATATAAAAAGGGCTTCATAATGTTGAAAGAAATTCTGACTTCTGACAATTATTGGCGAAGATACATCCGTTTGAATTTGGGAAAATAAACTTAAACGCCAATATCTCGAAATGACTTCGAGACTACATATTTTCAGCTTTTGATGCAGAGTCAAAATATATAAAAAGGGCTTCATAATGTTGAAAGAAATTCTAACTTCTGACAATTATTGGCGAAGATACATCCGTTTGAATTTGGAAACAGAAACTTAAAACGTCAATTTCTCGAAATGACTTCGCGACAACATATTTTCAGCTTTTGAAGCAGAGTCAAAATATATAAAAAGGGCTTCATAATGTTGAAAGAAATTCTAACTTCTGACAATTATTGGCGAAGATACATCCGTTTGAATTTGGAAACAGAAACTTAAAACGTCAATTTCTCGAAATGACTTCGAGACTACATATTTTCAGCTTTTGATGCAGAATCAAAATATATAAAAAGGGCTTCATAATGTTGAAAGAAATTCTAACTGCTGACAATTATTGACGAAGATACATCCGTTTGAATTTGGAAACCGAAACTTAAAACGTCAATTTCTCGAAATGACTTCGCGACTACATATTTTCAGCTTTTGAAGCAGAGTCAAAATATATAAAAAGGGCTTCATAATGTTGAAAGAAATTCTAACTTCTGACAATTATTGGCGAAGATACATCCGTTTGAATTTGGAAACAGAAACTTAAAACGTCAATTTCTCGAAATGACTTCGAGACTACATATTTTCAGCTTTTGATGCAGAATCAAAATATATAAAAAGGGCTTCATAATGTTGAAAGAAATTCTAACTTCTGACAATTATTGGCGAAGATACATCCGTTTGAATTTGGAAACAGAAACTTAAAACGTCAATTTCTCGAAATGACTTCGTGACTACATATTTTCAGCTTTTGATGCAGAGTCAAAATATATAAAAAGGGCTTCATAATGTTGAAAGAAATTCTAACTTCTGACAATTATTGGCGAAGATACATCCGTTTGAATTTGGAAATAGAAACTTAAAACGTCAATTTCTCGAAATGACTTCGAGACTACATATTTTCAGCTTTTGAAGCAGAGTCAAAATATATAAAAAGGGCTTCATAATGTTGAAAGAAATTCTAACTTCTGACAATTATTGGCGAAGATACATCCGTTTGAATTTGGAAACAGAAACTTAAAACGTCAATTTCTCGAAATGACTTCGAGACTACATATTTTCAGCTTTTGAAGCAGAGTCAAAATATATAAAAAGGGCTTCATAATGTTGAAAGAAATTCTAACTTCTGACAATTATTGGCGAAGATACATCCGTTTGAATTTGGAAACAGAAACTTAAAACGTCAATTTCGCGAAATGACTTCAAGACTACATATTTTCAGCTTTTGATGCAGAATCAAAATATATAAAAAGGGCTTCATAATGTTGAAAGAAATTCTAACTTCTGACAATTATTGGCGAAGATACATCCATTTGAATTTGGAAACAGAAACTTAAAACGTCAATTTCTCGAAATGACTTAGAGACTACATATTTTCAGCTTTTGATGCATAGTCAAAATATATAAAAAGGGCTTCATAATGTTGAAAGAAATTCTAACTGCTGACAATTATTGGCGAAGATACATCCGTTTGAATTTGGAAACAGAAACTTAAAACGTCAATTTCTCGAAATGACTTCGAGACTACATATTTTCAGCTATTGAAGCAGAGTCAAAATATGTAAAAAGGGCTTCATAATGTTGTAAGAAATTCTAACTTCTGACAATTATTGGCGAAGATACATCCGTTTGAATTTGGAAACAGAAACTTAAAACGTCAATTTCTCGAAATGACTTCGAGACTACATATTTTCAGCTTTTGATGCAGAATCAAAATATATAAAAAGGGCTTCATAATGTTAAAAGAAATTCTAACTTCTGACAATTATTGGCGAAGATACATCCGTTTGAATTTGGAAACAGAAACTTAAAACGTCAATTTCTCGAAATGACTTCGAGACTACATATTTTCAGCTTTTGATGCAGAATCAAAATCTATAAAAAGGGCTTCATAATGTTGAAAGAAATTCTAACTTCTGACAATTATTGGCGAAGATACATCCGTTTGAATTTGGAAACAGAAACTTAAAACGTCAATTTCTCGAAATGAATTCGAGGCTACATATTTTCAGCTTTTGATGCAGAATCAAAATATATAAAAAGGGCTTCATAATGTTGAAAAGAAATTCTAACTTCTGACAATTATTGGCGAAGATACATCCGTTTGAATTTGGAAACCGAAACTTAAAACGTCAATTTCTCGAAATGACTTCGAGACTACATATTTTCAGCTTTTGATGCAGAGTCAAAATATATAAAAAGGGCTTCATAATGTTGAAAGAAATTCTGACTTCTGACAATTATTGGCGAAGATACATCCGTTTGAATTTGGGAAAATAAACTTAAACGCCAATATCTCGAAATGACTTCGAGACTACATATTTTCAGCTTTTGATGCAGAATCAAAATATATAAAAGGGGGTTCATAATGTTGAAAGAAATTCTAACTTCTGACAATTATTGGCGAAGATACATCCATTTGAATTTGGAAACAGGAACTTAAAACGTCAATTTCTCGAAATGACTTCGAGACTACATATTTTCAGCTATTGAAGCAGAGTCAAAATATATAAAAAGGGCTTCATAATGTTGTAAGAAATTCTAACTTCTGACAATTATTGGCGAAGATACATCCGTTTGAATTTGGAAACAGGAACTTAAAACGTCAATTTCTCGAAATGACTTCGAGACTACATATTTTCAGCTTTTGATGCAGAATCAAAATATATAAAAAGGGCTTCATAATGTTGAAAGAAATTCTAACTTCTGACAATTATTGGCGAAGATACATCCGTTTGAATTTGGAAACAGAAACTTAAAACGTCAATTTCTCGAAATGACTTCGAGACTACATATTTTCAGCTTTTGATGCAGAGTCAAAATATATAAAAAGGGCTTCATAATGTTGAAAGAAATTCTAACTTCTGACAATTATTGGCGAAGATACATCCGTTTGAATTTGGAAACAGAAACTTAAAACGTCAATTTCTCGAAATGACTTAGAGACTACATATTTTCAGCTTTTGATGCATAATCAAAATATATAAAAAGGGGTTCATAATGTTGAAAGAAATGCTAACTGCTGACAATTATTGGCGAAGATACATCCGTTTGAATTTGGAAACCGAAACTTAAAGCGCCAATTTTTCGAAATGACTTCGAGACTACATATTTTCAGCTTTTGATGCAGGGTCAAAATATATAAAAAGGGCTTCATAATGTTGAAAGAAATTCTGACTTCTGACAATTATTGGCGAAGATACATCCGTTTGAATTTGGAAACAGAAACTTAAAACGTCAATTTCGCGAAATGACTTCAAGACTACATATTTTCAGCTTTTGATGCAGAATCAAAATATATAAAAAGGGCTTCATAATGTTGAAAGAAATTCTAACTTCTGACAATTATTGGCGAAGATACATCCATTTGAATTTGGAAACAGAAACTTAAAACGTCAATTTCTCGAAATGACTTCGATACTACATATTTTCAGCTTTTGATGCAGAATCAAAATATATAAAAGGGGGTTCATAATGTTGAAAGAAATTCTAACTTCTGACAATTATTGGCGAAGATACATCCATTTGAATTTGGAAACAGAAACTTAAAACGTCAATTTCTCGAAATGACTTCGCGACTACATATTTTCAGCTTTTGAAGCAGAGTCAAAATATATAAAAAGGGCTTCATAATGTTGAAAGAAATTCTAACTTCTGACAATTATTGGCGAAGATACATCCGTTTGAATTTGGAAACAGAAACTTAAAACGTCAATTTCTCGAAATGACTTCAAGACTACATATTTTCAGCTTTTGATGCAGAATCAAAATATATAAAAAGGGCTTCATAATGTTGAAAGAAATTCTAACTTCTGACAATTATTGGCGAAGATACATCCGTTTGAATTTGGAAACAGAGACTTAAAACGTCAATTTCTCGAAATGACTTCGAGACTACATATTTTCAGCTTTTGATGCAGAGTCAAAATATATAAAAAGGGCTTCATAATGTTGTAAGAAATTCTAACTTCTGACAATTATTGGCGAAGATACATCCGTTTGAATTTGGAAACAGAAACTTAAAACGTCAATTTCTCGAAATGACTTCGAGACTACATATTTTCAGCTTTTGATGCAGAGTCAAAATATATAAAAAGGGCTTCATAATGTTGAAAGAAATTCTAACTTCTGACAATTATTGGCGAAGATACATCCGTTTGAATTTGGAAACAGAAACTTAAAACGTCAATTTCTCGAAATGACTTCGAGACTACATATTTTCAGCTTTTGATGCAGAGTCAAAATATATAAAAAGGGATTCATAATGTTGAAAGAAATTCTAACTTCTGACAATTATTGGCGAAGATACATCCGTTTGAATTTGGAAACAGAAACTTAAAACGTCAATTTCTCGAAATGACTTAGAGACTACATATTTTCAGCTTTTGATGCAGAATCAAAATATATAAAAAGGGCTTCATAATGTTGAAAGAAATTCTAACTGCTGACAATTATTGGCGAAGATACATCCGTTTGAATTTGGAAACCAGAAACTTAAAACGCCAATTTTTCGAAATGACTTCGAGACTACATATTTTCAGCTTTTGATGCAGGGTCAAAATATATAAAAAGGGCTTCATAATGTTGAAAGAAATTCTAACTTCTGACAATTATTGGCGAAGATACATCCGTTTGAATTTGGAAACAGAAACTTAAAACGTCAATTTCTCGAAATGACTTCGAGACTACATATTTTCAGCTTTTGATGCAGAATCAAAATATATAAAAAGGGCTTCATAATGTTGAAAGAAATTCTAACTTCTGACAATTATTGGCGAAGATACATCCGTTTGAATTTGGAAACAGAAACTTAAAACGTCAATTTCTCGAAATGACTTCGAGACTACATATTTTCAGCTTTTGATGCAGAATCAAAATATATAAAAAGGGGTTCATAATGTTGAAAGAAATTCTAACTGCTGACAATTATTGGCGAAGATACATCCGTTTGAATTTGGAAACAGAAACTTAAAACGTCAATTTCTCGAAATGACTTCGCGACTACATATTTTCAGCTTTTGAAGCAGAGTCAAAATATATAAAAAGGGCTTCATAATGTTGAAAGAAATTCTAACTTCTGACAATTATTGGCGAAGATACATCCGTTTGAATTTGGAAACAGAAACTTAAAACGTCAATTTCGCGAAATGACTTCAAGACTACATATTTTCAGCTTTTGATGCAGAATCAAAATATATAAAAAGGGCTTCATAATGTTGAAAGAAATTCTGACTTCTGACAATTATTGGCGAAGATACATCCGTTTGAATTTGGAAACAGAAACTTAAAACGTCGATTTCTCGAAATGACTTCGAGACTACATATTTTCAGCTTTTGAAGCAGAGTCAAAATATATAAAAAGGGCTTCATAATGTTGAAAGAAATTCTAACTTCTGACAATTATTGGCGAAGATACATCCGTTTGAATTTGGAAACAGGAACTTAAAACGTCAATTTCTCGAAATGACTTCGAGACTACATATTTTCAGCTATTGAGGCAGAGTCAAAATATATAAAAAGGGCTTCATAATGTTGTAAGAAATTCTAACTTCTGACAATTATTGGCGAAGATACATCCGTTTGAATTTGGAAACAGAAACTTAAAACGTCAATTTCTCGAAATGACTTCGCGACTACATATTTTCAGCTTTTGATGCAGAATCAAAATATATAAAAAGGGCTTCATAATGTTGAAAGAAATTCTAACTTCTGACAATTATTGGCGAAGATACATCCGTTTGAATTGGAAACAGAAACTTAAAACGTCAATTTCTCGAAATGACTTCGAGACTATATATTTTCAGCTTTTGATGCAGAGTCAAAATATATAAAAAGGGCTTCATAATGTTGAAAGAAATTCTAACTTCTGACAATTATTGGCGAAGATACATCCGTTTGAATTTGGAAACAGAAACTTAAAACGTCAATTTCGCGAAATGACTTCAAGACTACATATTTTCAGCTTTTGATGCAGAATCAAAATATATAAAAAGGGCTTCATAATGTTGAAAGAAATTCTAACTTCTGACAATTATTGGCGAAGATACATCCATTTGAATTTGGAAACAGAAACTTAAAACGTCAATTTCTCGAAATGACTTCGAGACTACATATTTTCAGCTTTTGATGCAGAGTCAAAATATATAAAAAGGGCTTCATAATGTTGAAAGGAATTCTAACTTCTGACAATTATTGGCGAAGATACATCCGTTTGAATTTGGAAACAGAAACTTAAAACGTCAATTTCTCGAAATGACTTCGCGACTACATATTTTCAGCTTTTGAAGCAGAGTCAAAATATATAAAAAGGGCTTCATAATGTTGAAAGAAATTCTAACTTCTGACAATTATTGGCGAAGATACATCCGTTTGAATTTGGAAACAGAAACTTAAAACGTCAATTTCGCGAAATGACTTCAAGACTACATATTTTCAGCTTTTGATGCAGAATCAAAATATATAAAAAGGGCTTCATAATGTTAAAAGAAATTCAAACTTCTGACAATTATTGGCGAAGATACATCCGTTTGAATTTGGAAACCGAAACTTAAAACGTCAATTTCTCGAAATGACTTCGCGACTACATATTTTCAGCTTTTGAAGCAGAGTCAAAATATATAAAAAGGGCTTCATAATGTTGAAAGAAATTCTGACTTCTGACAATTATTGGCGAAGATACATCCGTTTGAATTTGGAAACAGAGACTTAAAACGTCGATTTCTCGAAATGACTTCGAGACTACATATTTTCAGCTATTGAAGCAGAGTCAAAATATGTAAAAAGGGCTTCATAATGTTGTAAGAAATTCTAACTTCTGACAATTATTGGCGAAGATACATCCGTTTGAATTTGGAAACAGAAACTTAAAACGTCAATTTCTCGAAATGACTTCGAGACTACATATTTTCAGCTATTGAGGCAGAGTCAAAATATGTAAAAAGGGCTTCATAATGTTGTAAGAAATTCTAACTTCTGACAATTATTGGCGAAGATACATCCGTTTGAATTTGGAAACAGAAACTTAAAACGTCAATTTCTCGAAATGACTTCGAGACTACATATTTTCAGCTTTTGATGCAGAATCAAAATATATAAAAAAGGGCTTCATAATGTTGAAAGAATTACTAACTTCTGACAATTATTTGCGAAGATACATCCGTTTGAATTGGAAACAGAAACTTAAAACGTCAAATTTCGCGAAATGACTTCGAGACTACATATTTTCAGCTTTTGATGCAGAATCAAAATATATAAAAAAGGGCTTCATAATGTTGAAAGAAATTCTAACTTCTGACAATTATTGGCGAAGATACATCCGTTTGAATTTGGAAACAGAAACTTAAAACGTCAATTTCTCGAAATGACTTCGAGACTACATATTTTCAGCTTTTGATGCAGAATCAAAATATATAAAAAGGGCTTCATAATGTTGAAAGAAATTCTAACTTCTGACAATTATTGGCGAAGATACATCCATTTGAATTTGGAAACAGAAACTTAAAACGTCAATTTCTCGAAATGACTTCGAGACTACATATTTTCAGCTTTTGATGCAGAGTCAAAATATATAAAAAGGGCTTCATAATGTTGAAAGAAATTCTAACTTCTGACAATTATTGGCGAAGATACATCCGTTTGAATTTGGAAACAGAAACTTAAAACGTCAATTTCTCGAAATGACTTCGCGACTACATATTTTCAGCTTTTGAAGCAGAGTCAAAATATATAAAAAGGGCTTCATAATGTTGAAAGAAATTCTAACTTCTGACAATTATTGGCGAAGATACATCCGTTTGAATTTGGAAACAGAAACTTAAAACGTCAATTTCTCGAAATGACTTCCAGACTACATATTTTCAGCTTTTGATGCAGAATCAAAATATATAAAAAGGGCTTCATAATGTTAAAAGAAATTCTAACTTCTGACAATTATTGGCGAAGATACATCCGGTTGAATTTGGAAACCGAAACTTAAAACGTCAATTTCTCGAAATGACTTCGCGACTACATATTTTCAGCTTTTGATGCAGAGTCAAAATATATAAAAAGGGCTTCATAATGTTGAAAGAAATTCTGACTTCTGACAATTATTGGCGAAGATACATCCGTTTGAATTTGGAAACAGAGACTTAAAACGTCGATTTCTCGAAATGACTTCGAGACTACATATTTTCAGCTTTTGATGCAGAGTCAAAATATATAAAAAGGGCTTCATAATGTTGAAAGAAATTCTAACTTCTGACAATTATTGGCGAAGATACATCCGTTTGAATTTGGAAACAGGAACTTAAAACGTCAATTTCTCGAAATGACTTCGAGACTACATATTTTCAGCTTTTGATGCAGAGTCAAAATATATAAAATGGGCTTCATAATGTTGAAAGAAATTCTAACTTCTGACAATTATTGGCGAAGATACATCCGTTTGAATTTGGAAACAGAAACTTAAAACGTCAATTTCGCGAAATGACTTCAAGACTACATATTTTCAGCTTTTGATGCAGAATCAAAATATATAAAAAGGGCTTCATAATGTTGAAAGAAATTCTAACTTCTGACAATTATTGGCGAAGATACATCCATTTGAATTTGGAAACAGAAACTTAAAACGTCAATTTCTCGAAATGACTTCGAGACTACATATTTTCAGCTTTTGATGCAGAGTCAAAATATATAAAAAGGGCTTCATAATGTTGAAAGAAATTCTAACTTCTGACAATTATTGGCGAAGATACATCCGTTTGAATTTGGAAACAGAAACTTAAAGCGCCAATTTCTCGAAATGACTTCGAGACTACATATTTTCAGCTTTTGATGCAGGGTCAAAATATATAAAAAGGGCTTCATAATGTTGAAAGAAATTCTGATTTCTGACAATTATTGGCGAAGATACATCCGTTTGAATTTGGAAACAGAAACTTAAAACGTCAATTTCGCGAAATGACTTCAAGACTACATATTTTCAGCTTTTGATGCAGAATCAAAATATATAAAAAGGGCTTCATAATGTTGAAAGAAATTCTAACTTCTGACAATTATTGGCGAAAATACATCCATTTCAATTTGGAAACAGAAACTTAAAACGTCAATTTCTCGAAATGACTTCGATACTACATATTTTCAGCTTTTTATGCAGAGTCAAAATATATAAAAGGGGGTTCATAATGTTGCAAGAAATTCTAACTGCTGACAATTATTGGCGAAGATACATCCGTTTGAATTTGGAAACAGAAACTTAAAACGTAAATTTCTCGAAATGACTTCGCGACTACATATTTTCAGCTTTTGAAGCAGAGTCAAAATATATAAAAAGGGCTTCATAATGTTGAAAGAAATTCTAACTTCTGACAATTATTGGCGAAGATACATCCGTTTGAATTTGGAAACAGAAACTTAAAACGTCAATTTCTCGAAATGACTTCGAGACTACATATTTTCAGCTTTTGATGCAGAGTCAAAATATATAAAAAGGGCTTTCATCATGTTGAAAGAAATTCTAATTTCTGACAATTATTGGCGAAGATACATCCGTTTGAATTTGGAAACAGAAACTTAAAACGTCAATTTCTCGAAATGACTTCGAGACTACATATTTTCAGCTTTTGAAGCAGAGTCAAAATATATAAAAAGGGCTTCATAATGTTGAAAGAAATTCTAACTTCTGACAATTATTGACGAAGATACATCCGTTTGAATTTGGAAACAGAGACTTAAAACGTCGATTTCTCGAAATGACTTCGAGACTACATATTTTCAGTTTTTGATGCAGAATCAAAATATATAAAAGGGGGTTCATAATGTTGAAAGAAATTCTAACTTCTGACAATTATTGGCGAAGATACATCCGTTTGAATTTGGAAACAGGAACTTAAAACGTCAATTTCTCGAAATGACTTCGCGACTACATATTTTCAGCTATTGAAGCAGAGTCAAAATATGTAAAAAGGGCTTCATAATGTTGTAAGAAATTCTAACTTCTGACAATTATTGGCGAAGATACATCCGTTTGAATTTGGAAACAGAAACTTAAAACGTCAATTTCTCGAAATGACTTCGCGACTACATATTTTCAGCTATTGAAGCAGAGTCAAAATATGTAAAAAGGGCTTCATAATGTTGTAAGAAATTCTAACTTCTGACAATTATTGGCGAAGATACATCCGTTTGAATTTGGAAACAGAAACTTAAAACGTCAATTTCTCGAAATGACTTCAAGACTACATATTTTCAGCTTTTGATGCAGAATCAAAATATATAAAAAGGGCTTCATAATGTTGAAAGAAATTCTAACTTCTGACAATTATTGGCGAAGATACATCCGTTTGAATTTGGAAACAGAAACTTAAAACGTCAATTTCTCGAAATGACTTCGAGACTACATATTTTCAGCTTTTGATGCAGAGTCAATATATATAAAATGGGCTTCATAATGTTGAAAGAAATTCTAACTTCTGACAATTATTGGCGAAGATACATCCGTTTGAATTTGGAAACAGAAACTTAAAACGTAAATTTCTCGAAATGACTTCGAGACTACTATATTTTCAGCTTTTGATGCTGAGTCAAAATATATAAAAAGGGCTTCATAATGTTGAAAGAAATTCTAACTTCTGACAATTATTGGCGAAGATACATCCGTTTGAATTTGGAAACAGAAACTTAAAACGTCAATTTCTCGAAATGACTTCGAGACTACATATTTTCAGCTTTTGATGCAGAATCAAAATATATAAAAAGGGCTTCATAATGTTAAAAGAAATTCTAACTTCTGACAATTATTGGCGAAGATACATCCGTTTGAATTTGGAAACAGAAACTTAAAACGTCAATTTCTCGAAATGACTTCGCGACTACATATTTTCAGCTTTTGAAGCAGAGTCAAAATATATAAAAAGGGCTTCATAATGTTGAAAGAAATTTTGACTTCTGCCAATTATTGGCGAAGATACATCCGTTTGAATTTGGAAACAGAAACGTAAAACGTCAATTTCGCGAAATGACTTCGAGACTACATATTTTCAGCTTTTGATGCAGAATCAAAATATATAAAAGGGGGTTCATAATGTTGAAAGAAATTCTAACTTCTGACAATTATTGGCGAAGATACATCCATTTGAATTTGGAAACAGGAACTTAAAACGTCAATTTCTCGAAATGACTTCGAGACTACATATTTCAGCTTTGATGCAGAGTCAAAATATATAAAAAGGGCTTCATAATGTTGAAAGAAATTCTGACTTCTGACAATTATTGGCGAAGATACATCCGCTTGAATTTGGAAACAGAAACTTAAAACGTCAATTTCTCGAAATGACTTCGCGACTACATATTTTCAGCTTTTGATGCAGAGTCAAAATATATAAAAAGGGCTTCATAATGTTGAAAGAAATTCTAACTTCTGACAATTATTGGCGAAGATACATCCGTTTGAATTTGGAAACAGAAACTTAAAACGTCAATTTCTCGAAATGACTTCGAGACTACATATTTTCAGCTTTTGATGCAGAATCAAAATATATAAAAAGGGCTTCATAATGTTGAAAGAAATTCTAACTTCTGACAATTATTGGCGAAGATACATCCGTTTGAATTTGGAAACAGAAACTTAAAACGTCAATTTCTCGAAATGACTTCGAGACTACATATTTTCAGCTTTTGATGCAGAGTCAAAATATATAAAAAGGGCTTCATAATGTTGAAAGAAATTCTAACTTCTGACAATTATTGGCGAAGATACATCCGTTTGAATTTGGAAACAGAAACTTAAAACGTCAATTTCTCGAAATGACTTAGAGACTACATATTTTCAGCTTTTGATGCATAGTCAAAATATATAAAAAGGGGTTCATAATGTTGAAAGAAATGCTAACTGCTGACAATTATTGGCGAAGATACATCCGTTTGAATTTGGAAACAGAAACTTAAAGCGCCAATTTCTCGAAATGACTTGGAGACTACATATTTTCAGCTTTTGATGCAGGGTCAAAATATATAAAAAGGGCTTCATAATGTTGAAAGAAATTCTGACTTCTGACAATTATTGGCGAAGATACATCCGTTTGAATTTGGAAACAGAAACTTAAAACGTCAATTTCGCGAAATGACTTCAAGACTACATATTTTCAGCTTTTGATGCAGAATCAAAATATATAAAAAGGGCTTCATAATGTTGAAAGAAATTCTAACTTCTGACAATTATTGGCGAAGATACATCCATTTGAATTTGGAAACAGAAACTTAAAACGTCAATTTCTCGAAATGACTTCGATACTACATATTTTCAGCTTTTGATGCAGAATCAAAATATATAAAAGGGGGTTCATAATGTTGCAAGAAATTCTAACTGCTGACAATTATTGGCGAAGATACATCCGTTTGAATTTGGAAACCGAAACTTAAAACGTCAATTTCTCGAAATGACTTCGCGACTACATATTTTCAGCTTTTGAAGCAGAGTCAAAATATATAAAAAGGGCTTCATAATGTTGAAAGAAATTCTAACTTCTGACAATTATTGGCGAAGATACATCCGTTTGAATTTGGAAACAGAAACTTAAAACGTCAATTTCGCGAAATGACTTCAAGACTACATATTTTCAGCTTTTGATGCAGAATAAAAATATATAAAAAGGGCTTCATAATGTTGAAAGAAATTCTAATTTCTGACAATTATTGGCGAAGATACATCCGTTTGAATTTGGAAACAGAAACTTAAAACGTCAATTTCTCAAAATGACTTCGAGACTACATATTTTCAGCTTTTGATGCAGAATCAAAATATATAAAAAGGGCTTCATAATGTTGAAAGAAATTCTAACTTCTGACAATTATTGGCGAAGATACATCCGTTTGAATTTGGAAACAGAAACTTAAAACGTCAATTTCTCAAAATGACTTCGAGACTACATATTTTCAGCTTTTGATGCAGAATCAAAATATATAAAAAGGGCTTCATAATGTTGAAAGAAATTCTAACTTCTGACAATTATTGGCGAAGATACATCCGTTTGAATTTGGAAACAGAAACTTAAAACGTCAATTTCGCGAAATGACTTCCAGACTACATATTTTCAGCTTTTGATGCAGAATCAAAATATATAAAAAGGGCTTCATAATGTTGAAAGAAATTCTAACTTCTGATAATTATTGGCGAAGATACATCCGTTTGAATTTGGAAACAGAAACTTAAAACGTCAATTTCTCGAAATGACTTCGAGACTACATATTTTCAGCTTTTGATGCAGAGTCAAAATATATAAAAAGGGCTTTATAATGTTGAAAGAAATTCTAACTTCTGACAATTATTGGCGAAGATACATCCGTTTGAATTTGGAAACAGAAACTTAAAACGTCAATTTCTCGAAATGACTTCGAGACTACATATTTTCAGCTTTTGATGCAGAGTCAAAATATATAAAAAGGGCTTCATAATGTTGAAAGAAATTCTAACTGCTGACAATTATTGGCGAAGATACATCCGTTTGAATTTGGAAACAGAAACTTAAAACGCCAATTTCTCGAAATGACTTCGAGACTACATATTTTCAGCTTTTGATGCAGAGTCAAAATATATAAAAAGGGCTTCATAATGTTGAAAGAAATTCTGACTTCTGACAATTATTGGCGAATATACATCCGTTTGAATTTGGAAACAGAAACTTAAAACGTCAATTTCGCGAAATGACTTCAAGACTACATATTTTCAGCTTTTGATGCAGAATCAAAATATATAAAAAGGGCTTCATAATGTTGAAAGAAATTCTAACTTCTGACAATTATTGGCGAAGATACATCCATTTGAATTTGGAAACAGAAACTTAAAACGTCAATTTCTCGAAATGACTTCGAGACTACATATTTTCAGCTTTTGATGCAGAATCAAAATATATAAAAGGAGGTTCATAATGTTGCAAGAAATTCTAACTTCTGACAATTATTGGCGAAGATACATCCGTTTGAATTTGGAAACAGAAACTTAAAACGTCAATTTCTCGAAATGACTTCGAGACAACATATTTTCAGCTATTGAAACACAGTCAAAATATGTAAAAAGGGCTTCATAATGTTGTAAGAAATTCTAACTTCTGACAATCATTGGCGAAGATACATCCGTTTGAATTTGGAAACAGAAACTTAAAACGTCGATTTCTCGAAATGACTTCGAGACTACATATTTTCAGCTTTTGATGCAGAGTCAAAATATATAAAAAGGGCTTCACAATGTTGAAAGAAATTCTAACTTCTGACAATTATTGGCGAAGATACATCCGTTTGAATTTGGAAACAGAAACTTAAAACGTCAATTTCTCGAAATGACTTCGCGACAACATATTTTCAGCTTTTGAAGCAGAGTCAAAATATATAAAAAGGGCTTCATAATGTTGAAAGAAATTCTAACTTCTGACAATTATTGGCGAAGATACATCCGTTTGAATTTGGAAACAGAAACTTAAAACGTCAATTTCTCGAAATGACTTCGAGACTACATATTTTCAGCTTTTGATGCAGAGTCAAAATATGTAAAAAGGGCTTCATAATGTTGAAAGAAATTCTAACTTCTGACAATTATTGGCGAAGATACATCCGTTTGAATTTGGAAACAGAAACTTAAAAACGTCAATTTCTCGAAATGACTTAGAGACTACATATTTTCAGCTTTTGATGCATAGTCAAAATATATAAAAAGGGCTTCATAATGTTGAAAGAAATTCTAACTTCTGACAATTATTGGCGAAGATACATCCGTTTGAATTTGGAAACAGAAACTTAAAACGTCAATTTCTCGAAATGACTTCGAGACTACATATTTTCAGCTTTTGATGCATAGTCAAAATATATAAAAAGGGCTTCATAATGTTGAAAGAAATTCTAACTGTTGACAATTATTGGCGAAGATACATCCGTTTGAATTTGGAAACAGAAACTTAAAACGTCAATTTCGCGAAATGACTTCAAGACTACATATTTTCAGCTTTTGATACAGAATCAAAATATATAAAAAGGGCTTCATAATGTTGAAAGAAATTCTAACTGCTGACAATTATTGGCGAAGATACATCCGTTTGAATTTGGAAACAGAAACTTAAAACGTCAATTTCTCGAAATGACTTCGAGACTACATATTTTCAGCTTTTGATGCAGAGTCAAAATATATAAAAAGGGCTTCATAATGTTGAAAGAAATTCTAACTTCTGACAATTATTGGCGAAGATACATCCGTTTGAATTTGGAAACAGAGACTTAAAACGTCGATTTCTCGAAATGACTTCGAGACTACATATTTTCAGCTTTTGATGCAGAATCAAAATATATAAAAAGGGCTTCATAATGTTGAAAGAAATTCTAACTTCTGACAATTATTGACGAAGATACATCCGTTTGAATTTGGAAACAGAAACTTAAAACGTCAATTTCTCGAAATGACTTCGAGGCTACATATTTTCAGCTTTTGATGCAGAGTCAAAATATATAAAAAGGGCTTCATAATGTTGAAAGAAATTCTAACTTCTGACAATTATTGGCGAAGATAGATCCGTTTGAATTTGGAAACCGAAACTTAAAACGTCAATTTCTCGAAATGACTTCGAGACTACATATTTTCAGCTTTTGATGCAGAGTCAAAATATATAAAAAGGGCTTCATAATGTTGAAAGAAATTCTGACTTCTGACAATTATTGGCGAAGATACATCCGTTTGAATTTGGGAAAATAAACTTAAACGCCAATATCTCGAAATGACTTCGAGACTACATATTTTCAGCTTTTGATGCAGAATCAAATTATATAAAAGGGGGTTCATAATGTTGCAAGAAATTCTAACTTCTGACAATTATTGGCGAAGATACATCCGTTTGAATTTGGAAACAGGAACTTAAAACGTCAATTTCTCGAAATGACTTCGAGACTACATATTTTCAGCTATTGAAGCAGAGTCAAAATATGTAAAAAGGGCTTCATAATGTTGTAAGAAATTCTAACTTCTGACAATTATTGGCGAAGATACATCCGTTTGAATTTGGAAACAGAAACTTAAGACGTCGATTTCTCGAAATGACTTGGAGACTACATATTTTCGGCTTTTGATGCAGAGTCAAAATATATAAAAAGGGATTCATAATGTTGAAAGAAATTCTAACTTCTGACAATTATTGGCGAAGATACATCCGTTTGAATTTGGAAACAGAAACTTAAAACGTCAATTTCGCGAAATGACTTCGAGACTACATATTTTCAGCTTTTGATGCAGAATCAAAATATATAAAAAGGGCTTCATAATGTTGAAAGAAATTCTAACTTCTGACAATTATTGGCGAAGATACATCCGTTTGAATTTGGAAACAGAAACTTAAAACGTCAATTTCTCGAAATGACTTCGAGACTACATATTTTCAGCTTTTGATGCAGAGTCAAAATATATAAAAACGGGCTTCATAATGTTGAAAGAAATTCTAACTTCTGACAATTATTGGCGAAGATACATCCGTTTGAATTTGGAAACAGAAACTTAAAACGTCAATTTCTCGAAATGACTTCGAGACTACATATTTTCAGCTTTTGATGCAGAATCAAAATATATAAAAAGGGCTTTATAATGTTGAAAGAAATTCTAACTTCTGACAATTATTGGCGAAGATACATCCGTTTGAATTTGGAAACAGAAACTTAAAACGTCGATTTCTCGAAATGACTTCAAGACTACATATTTTCAGCTTTTGATGCAGAATCAAAATATGTAAAAAGGGCTTCATAATGTTGAAAGAAATTCTAACTTCTGACAATTATTGGCGAAGATACATCCGTTTGAATTTGGAAACCGAAACTTAAAACGTCAATTTCTCGAAATGACTTCGAGACTACATATTTTCAGCTTTTGATGCAGAGTCAAAATATATAAAAAGGGCTTCATAATGTTGAAAGAAATTCTAACTTCTGACAATTATTGGCGAAGATACATCCGTTTGAATTTGGAAACCGAAACTTAAAACGTCAATT